>NC_057794.1:539974921-539984070 GCF_018294505.1 Triticum aestivum
AGGGCCGGCCAGGGCAGGCCACGTGCCCCCTCCCCCCTAGTCCGAATAGGACAAGGAGGGGGGCGGCGCCCCCTTTCCTCTTTCTCCCTTCCCCCTTCCTTTTCCAACAAGGCAAGAGGGGGGAGTCCTACTCCCGGTGGGAGTAGGACTCCTCCAGGCGCACCCCTTGGGCCAGCCGCACCCCCCCCTCTCCCTCCTTTATATACGAGGGCAAGGGGGCACCCCATGACACACAAGTTGATCTTCGTGATCGTTCCTTAGCCATGTGTGGTGCCCCCTTCCACCATATTCCACCTCGGTCATATCGTAGCGGTGCTTAGGCGAAGCTCTGCGTCGGTAGAACATCATCACCGTCATCACGCCATCGTGCTGACGAAACTCTCCCTCGAGACTTTGCTGGATCGGAGCTCGAGGGACGTCACCGAGTTGAACGTGTGCAGAACTGGAGGTGCCGTACATTGGGTACGTGGATCGGTCGGATCGGGAAGACGTACGACTACTTCCTCTACGTTGTGTCAACGCTTCCGTTGCCGGTCTACGAGGGTACGTAGACAACACTCTCCTCTCTTGTTGCTATGCATCACCATGATCTTGCGTGTGCGTAGGAAATTTTTTGAAATTACTACGTTCCCCAATAAGAACTGCATATAAAAATCCTATGGGTATGTCTCCGTATAAAATGGTCCATGGAAAAGCATGTCACTTACCTCTCGAACTAGAACACAAGGCTTATTGGGCTATTAAAGAACTTAATTATGATTTTTGAACTTGCCGGTGAGAAGTGGTTATTTAATATGAGCTCACTTGATGAATGGAGAACCCAAGCCTACGAAAATGCCAAGTTGTTTAAAGAAAAAGTTAAAAGATGGCATGACAAAAGGATACAAAAGCGTGAGTTTAATTAGGTGATTATGTATTGTTATACAACTCTTGTTTAAGATTTTTTGCAGGAAAGCTTCTCTCTAAATGGGAAGGTCCTTACGTTATCGAGGAGGTCTACCATTCCGGTGCGATAAAAATCAACAACTTCGAAGGCACAAATCCGAAGGTGGTGAACGGTCAAAGAATCAAACATTATATCTCAGGTAATGCCATAAATGTTGAAACCAATGTTATCGAAACCGTAACCCCAGAGGAATACATAAGGGACACTTTCCGGAACATTTCAGACTCCGAAAAGGAATACGTATGTGGTACGGTAAATAAACCGACTCCAAAACAGTTTTTAAGGCAATATTTCTCCATTTTGGAATATTTAGAAAAATAGAAAAATAAGAAGCAGTCCGGGAAGGACACGAGGCCTCCACGAGGGTGGAGGGTGCGCCCTACCCTACTGGGTGCGCCACCCTACCTCGTGGGCACCTTGTGTGCTCTCCGAACTCCATTTTCGTACACAACACGTATTTTGGTCGGAAAAAATTCATTATATAATCTCCTAGGGGTTTTGACTCCCGTATCACGCAAAAATCTCCTGTCTTTGTTTCGAGCTGTTTTCTGTCAGGGTTGTCAAGGCCAGGCACTATGTCGTCTCCGTCCTCCTCCAACCATGAGGGCAATGATGCTTGGCTAATGAAGATAGAGCTGAAGAGAGAAGAACCTATGGAGATAAACAAGGATGAAGGGATCAAAAAGGCCATGGAGGACCAAGTTCCAGCAACAGAAGACACCCTTCAACTGGATCACAATCTTCTTACCCCAACAGAAATCGAAGCTTTCAAGATGATTGAGTTGGCTCGTATACAAAATAACTATCTCACATGTGAAAATATTTTGTTGAAGGAGCATATCATCGCACTCAAGGGCATTATCCGCAAGTTAGAAGACCTCCTACGCTCGATGTGCGACTATCCATCATCAAAAACTCCACCTTCTTCACCAACAAAAGAGACATAATCACCTGGGTATGGGCACTCCACCTGGCAACTGCCAAGCTTGGGGGAGTGCCCCGGTATCGTATCATCATCACCTTTATCTTTACTGTTTTTCTTAGTTCGATCCTTTTGATAATAGCTTGATCTAGTAGAATAAAAGTTCTTAGTATGATTTAGTTGTGAGTTTTGCTTTATTATTCTTCTATGTAATCGAGTCTGTGAGCTATATAAAAGAAAAGAGAAAGAAATAAAAAGAAACAAAGAGATCATATGAGTCTTATGGAGAGTAAGGAGCTCACATAGAAAGAGTATGATTAATAAAAGTTGTTGAGAGTTGATAAACACAGTTTTGGTCATCGTTGCAATTAATAGGAAGTAATAAAGAAAGAGAGGTCTTCACATATAAATATACTATCTTGGAAATCTTTTATGATTGTGAGCACTCATTAAAATATGACATGCTAAAGAGTTGACATTGGACAAGGAAGACAATGTAATGGGTTATGTTTTCTTACATCTGAGATAAATTATATTGTCTTGGATCTTCCAACATGATGAGCTTGCCTTTCCCCCTCATGCTAGCCAAATTCATTGCACCAAGTAGAGATACTAATTGTGCTTCCAAATACCCTTAAACCAGTCTTGCCATAAGAGTCCACCATATCTACCTATGGATTGAGTAAGATCCGTTGTAGCGCCCCGAGATTGATGCGCCAGGTGTCTTCGAGTTATTCGCTGCCGTTGCCTTGTCATTCGCTTGCGTGTTGCATTTTATCATGTCATCATGTGCATTGCATCATCATGTTTTTAAAAAACTTGCATTCGTCCGGGTTCCCCAGTTCCGTCTGTTGTCCATTCTGAGCCCAGTCACACTTGCACGCGCCCGCGGCACGTCCGAAATATTATTTTATAAGTGGCCGGAAAATGTTCTCGGAATGGGATGAGAGTTGACGTGTGGTCTTATTTTAGTGTAGTAGGCCGCCTGCCAAGTTTCATCGCATTCGGAGTTCGTTTGATGCCCCAACGGATAAATATAGCGGCAATAGTAGCCGGTTTAACGTCAGACGTTTTCGGTCTCCGGAAACAGTCGCTGAGCCTCCCTCTCTTCTCTTCTCTCAGCTTGAGACCGTCTACACGGCTCACTACCTACCACCAGGTCCAACCTAACCTCTCTCGTCAGCCCACGGCCCTCCTCGCGTGCGCATCCAAAAATTGTCCCGGACCCGACCCGAACAGTCGTCACCGTTGTGTCCGGATCATCCCCAAACGTCTACAAAATATCTCCGTTTTCTTATTTGGGCGCCTAGCCTATTTATCTGGGACCGTCCGATTTTGATCGGGTGATCCAAATTTCCCTCTTTTCTCTATTTATAGTCCAACCTCATACCTAATCTAGACTAACCCTAAAACCTAGGAGGTTTGTCCCATCCCTTCGCCGCTGCCACTTGTCCTCGGAATCCTCCCAGATCTCATCGTCCAACCACGCACAGCCAAGGCTCCACCTTCTCGATCCCCATCAAGCCTCCACCAATCCATCCAACTGCTTCGGCCCGAGAGCGTCGCTCGACCCTGCGCGCCACCACCGGCCGGCGATCTCGCCGGAGTTCTACCAGTACCACCAGGCCAGATCCTCGCGACCCTCTTTTTCCGTTCCCTCGTCCCTGCAAATCTCTCTTCCTAATCCCTCATCTCTCTGTACCTGAACAGGAGACCAGCGCCATGGAAGCCTCCCGATGGACCCCGGACTCCTCTTCGCCTCGTCGGTGCACGCCATAAGGTCGCCGTCTCATTTTCCTCCTCATCTTTCCCTTTATTTTTCTCTCTCGTGCTCTCTCTCTAATCCTTCTCCCTCTCCATGTGTTTGCCTTCTCTGCCAGGATCCGCCTCAAGCGATGGCCGGCCTGAGCCACCCTTCTCCCTCCGCCTTGCCCGCTCGTCGGAGCTCGTGCACTGCTCTGCGTCATGCCGCCGTTTCTGCTAGCCCTGTCGTGCTGCTCGGCTTCTCCCATTCGCTCGTTGACCGAGAGCACGATCATCTCGAGCAGGCCCCGTGCCTCCTCGTCAGTCATGTCACCGGTGGCCAAGGCCATCAGGAACCCCCCTCAATGGTGCAACGTCGCCGGCCACTTCTCTGAGCAGAGCCTCCGGATCCAGCCGTCGCCTGCATCCGCCTCGTCCTCCATCGCCTGGAGCCGCCAGAACCACGTCAAGTCCCGTCGCCGCGCCCCTGTTCGCCTGCTTGGAGCCCCGCGTCCCCGCCTCTGTCCGGCCATCCACATCGCCGGCGCACTCAGCAGATGAGCCCTGCCGCGCCGGAGTCCATCACCTGCTCGCCGCCGTTCTACTTCACGTCGTGCCGCCATGCCCGGTGCGCCCTGTCGAGCTACTCTGCTTCGCCCGCTCGTACCCGTTGACCACGCTGCGGCTGCGAGCGACCGCCAGTGGGCTTCCCAGATCTAGCCGGCCCAGTGCCTCCCTTGCCAGCCCCTCTCCTCACCGACTGGGCTTAGCCCATGGTGAGGCCACACCCCAGCGCTCCCTCTTGTTTTTTTACCTGTTGGGTTGACCAGTTTTGGCCTGTTTCTTGTTTTTTTCTCCAGAACGTTTTTCCTATTTTCCAGAGAGAGCTATTTTTCATAAAAGCCCCTTCATGATCATGCATATAATAACTCTCCAACCATGCATCATATGTAAAAACTTTATATATGAAACTTGCCTAGATTTTCATCTAGTTTAATAATATGCAACTTTCATCTATGTTTAAAATGTTTAAAATGATGTTTGTTTTAATTTGCCCCTATGCCATGCTAAACTGCTTTATTTCATAATTAATTAACCGTAGCTCGGTTTTAAATAATATTCATATGTAAATGGGGTAGAAAATGCCTAGTTTAACATGGTGTACTTGTTTTGCATGTTTATTAACTCTAAAATTATGTTTAGGGCAGAACAGTACCAAACTTATATATGCATATGAGGAGTTTCTGGACTTGTTGTTTCGTTGTTCCGGCCTCATTTAAACTTGCCTAGATTAGATAGTTTCATCATGTTTCACCTCTTGCCATGCTAACAACATTTAATCTTGTTGGGTACATAAACGAGAGAGAACTAAATAAGTCACGTGGTGTTTTGTCAATATGCAACTCGTTGCATATTGAGCTCCACTTAATTTGTAGGATTGCTTGTGCTCTTTTGCCATGCCATGCTTCTTTAAACCGGACATGCATCATACTTGGTTGTGCATCGTGCCATGCTTATGTGACGTTTGTTTACTATGTTGTGTGCTTCTTTCTGGTGTTGCTTCTTTGGGTTGGTTCCGTTAACGTTGCGTTGTGAGGAACCGTTCGTCTACGTCCGTTTGTCTTCTTCATGGACTCGTTCTTCTTCCTTGCGGGATTTCAGGCAAGATGATCATACCCTCGAAATCACTTCTATCTTTGCTTTGCTAGATGCTCGCTCTTTTGCTATGCCTATGCTACGATGCCTACCACTTGCTTATCATGCCTCCCAAATTGCCATGTCAAGCCTCTAACCCACCTTGTCCTAGCAAACCATTGTTTGGCTATGTTACCGCTTTGCTCAGCCCCTCTTATAGTGTTGTTAGTTGCAGGTGAAGATTGAAGTTTGTTCCTTGTTGGAACATGGAGATGTTGTTCCTTGTTGGAACATGTTTAAGTGTTGGGATATCACAATATCTCTTATTTAATTAATGCATCTATATACTTGGTAAAGGGTGGAAGGCTCGGTGAGGGAGTCCTAGATTAGGGGGTGTTCGGGTAGCCGGACTATACCTTCAGCCGGACTCCTGGACTATGAAGATACAAGATTGAAGACTTCGTCCCATGTCAGGATGGGACTTTCCTTGGCGTGGAAGGCAAGCTTGGCGATGCGGATATTCAAGATCTCCTACCATTGTAACCGACTCTATGTAACCCTAACACTATCCGGTGTCTATATAAACCGGAGGGTTGTAGTCCGTAGGCAATCAATTACATATACAACAATCATACCATAGGCTAGCTTCTAGGGTTTAGCCTCCTTGATCTCGTGGTAGATCTACTCTTGTACTACCCATATCATCAATATTAATCAAGCAGGACGTAGGGTTTTACCTCCATCAAGAGGGCCCGAACCTGGGTAAAACATCATGTTCCCTGCCTCCTGTTACCATCTGGCCTAGACGCATAGTTCGGGACCCACTACCCGAGATCCGCCGGTTTTGACACCAACATTGGTGATTTCATTGAGAGTTCCTCTGTGCCGTCACAATCAAGAAGGATGCCTCCTCCCGTCTTTAAAGACGGCGCCGTTGCTAAGGGAGCCTTGGCTGTCGGTCAAACCCTCCGGCTAGGTGGTTTCCTCATGACCGCCTGTTCGGCTGTTGCGCCGACGGTGACCTCTCGGGTCATCAAAAGCAACCTCCACGTCAGCTCGGAGCTCGTCGAGCAGCTAGATCCAATGGACCTCTCTTCCATAAATGAGCTCTTGGATCGCATCGCCGCCCTGGGGGTCACTATGGATTACGACCAGGTTGGGCTTAAACCTGATCTAAGAGAAATTAACTCTCCCCAAGTCACCCACCACGTTGCCGTGGTAGAGACGATGTGCGGCGACCCTTCATCTATTTTAAGGACTAGCTACGTCCAAATTCCCGACCCCTTCAAGCCGGATACCCATGGAGGGGGAGATATAACTCAAGACCTGAGCTTAGGATCAGGCAACGGGCTAGATTCGTTGGACAACATCCAAGAATCCGAACTCCAGAGTTCAGAAACTCTTCGGCCTCCGAATCTTGGATCGGGTGAGGTTTCAGATTCAACGACACCCGCCCACCCGAACATAAGCGATCTCTCCCAAATCAGGCAGAGGCCCGAGGAAACAGTACATCATTACTGGGCCAGATTCCTCCTGGTTATGAACAGGATAAAGGATTGCCGCGAGGGAGACGCAATCTCAATTTTCTGCAGTAATTGCATGGACGAGGGAATCCTTAACGCCGTAAGTCGTCGTGATATTACACGTTTCGCTAACTTGGCGTCCATAGTACAAAAATACTGTGTGATGGAAAGCGCCTGGAAAACCGAAATAAAATTTTGGGATAATCCGGCCTTGAATAGTAATCCCGTCCGAACTAAGAGGCTGCAACATCATAGGACACCCGGGATAAACACTAAAAAGCCAAAACCCTCTACAGGGCATGGAACTGTACTGGAAAGGTGGCTTGATGGACCCTGTAGAATCCACAGTACAGAGGATGCCACACCAACTCACAGCCTTAGAGCATGTTGGATACTCCAGCAGGTGGCCAAAATTGGCGAGGACCTCTTAATTCTGGAGGCCGCAGAAAGCCAGCCCGAGGACACCAGTACCGTTCTCACAGTCTTCGAGACTTTCGCATCAAACAGTATGCGAAAAAGAACACTCCGCAGCCTCGTCGAAGTCTATCAAGTTGCAACAATAAATCCATGGAGCGACGTTGCTATTACCTTCAACGCAAGTGATGAACCTAGATTCCGAACAGCCCGAGCACCAGCCGCATTGGTCCTCAGTCCCATAGTGGACGGCTTTCGCCTCACCAAGGTGCTCATGGATGGAGGCAGCGGACTGAACCTCATTTATGAGGAAACCCTTCAAAAAATGGAAATAGACTGGAACCGCATCGAGCGAAGCAGCACAACCTTTAGAGGAATAATCCCCAGTCGGGAAGCGCGCTGCACAGGAAAAATCACACTAGATGTGGTGTTCGGCACGCCGGATAATTACAGGTCCGAAGAAGTCACGTTTTAGGTGGCCCCGTTCAAAAGCGGATATCACGCTTTACTGGGACAGGAAGCATTCTCAATCTTCCAAGCAATACCCCATTACGGGTACATGAAGCTTAAGATGCCTGGGCCAAACGGAATTATCACTCTAGCTAGTGATCCGGACATAGCACTCCGTGTCGAGAACAAGACGGCTGCATTAGCCCTTGAGGCACTATCTGAAGCCTTAGCGGCCGAGGAACTGACTGCGCTGCGCTCCACGGTTAACAGGGATGATGTGATACTCGATAAGAGATCTAAATCCACATCCTTCAAGCCAGCTGACGAAATAGTTAAATTCCAGGTCCATCCAACGGACCCCAATAAAACAGCTTCCATCGGGGCACGACTGAACCCTGATGTAGATGCCGCACTGCGAGAGTTCCTACGAGAGAACTGGGACATTTTTGCCTGGCACCCTTCAGACATGCCAGGGATCCCACGCAGGCTGGCCAGCTTAAATATCCTAAAAGGATTCAAACCTGTCAAACAAGCCCTTCGGCGTTTTTCCGAACCCAAGAGACAGGCTATGGGAGAGGAGCTAGCCAAGCTATTGGAGGCCGGATTCATTAGAGACATAAAACATCCGGACTGGCTAGCAAACTTGGTGATGGTACCAAAGAAGGACAAATCCTGGCGCCTGTGTGTCGATTTTAAAGACCTCAACAAGGCTTGCCCAAAGGATCCCTTCCCCCTCCCCCGTATCGATCAAATTATTGATGCCACCGCAGGACACGACTCGTTGTGTTTCCTCGACGCATACTCCGGATACCATCAAATCAAGATGGCAGAATCAGACCAAGCCGCAACAGCATTCATCACACCATACGGCCCATTTTGCTTCAACACAATGCCCTTCGGGCTGAAAAACGCCGGCGCAACATATCAGCGCATGATCCAGACATGTCTGGCAAATCAGATCGGCAAAATAGTGGAGGCGTATGTTGATGATGTGGTCGTCAAATCAAGACATGTAAAATCTCTAGTAGATGACTTGAGGCTTACATTCGATAACCTCCGAAAATATGACATCAAGCTCAACCCGGAAAAATGCGTCTTCGGTGTTCCAGCCGGAAAGCTCTTGGGCTTCATTGTATCCGATAGAGGAATTGAAGCAAATCCAGCCAAGATCCGAGCTTTGTCACAATTGGATATCCCAAAGGACCTCAAACAAATACAAAAATTAACCGGATGCGTGGCGGCTTTAAGCCGCTTCATCTCCAGCTTGGGAGAAAAGGCACTACCCCTCCATCGCCTCCTTCGGCGCACCGCACACTTCGAGTGGATGGAGGCCGCCACGGCCGGACTTGGTGAAATAAAAGCCATATTGGCAACAAACCCAGTCCTGGCCGCGCCGAACATCGGCGAACCAATGTTATTGTACATTGCAGCAACACATCAAGTTGTCAGCGCAGTGCTTGTTGTCGAGCGGGAAACGGATGGACACAAATTCCCCCTTCAAAGGCTGGTCTACTAC
>NC_057794.1:539984649-539985096 GCF_018294505.1 Triticum aestivum
CCCCCCCAACATCTTTTTGGAAAGATTATTCAAGCCATCCGTAGCATGGGAGGGGGAACCCGCAAATAACAGCCCGGACCCAGCCGCACAACTCGACACCGAACAATCTGACACAATTGGAGGCTCTGCCAATGAAATTACACCTTCAGCCCACGTAATAATGGCGGTCATCGCCCCGTGAACAGAACCATTCCTAGCCTACCTTACTAGGCAGGAACTCCCGGAGGACCAAAACGAGGCCTGCTGCATAGTGCGGCGATCTAAAGCCTATAGAGTCCATGAGGGAGAGCTTTATAAGAAAAGCACTACCGGAGTCCTTCAAAGGTGCATCTCCGAAGAGGAAGGGCGGAACCTTCTGGCTGAAATTCATGCCGGACTCGGTGGCCACCACGCCGCTGCTCGATCCCTTGTTAGCAAGGCTTTCCGTACAGGCTTTTATTGGCTGAC
>NC_057794.1:539985222-539985940 GCF_018294505.1 Triticum aestivum
GCCCGGGCAGACGCTCAGGACCTAGTCCAACGATGCGCTGGTTGCCAACTTTTTGCCAACCAAAGCCATATGCCACCCACCGCACTCCAAACTATACCCATCACCTAGCCTTTTGCGGTCTGGGGGCTTGACATGGTCGGACCCCTTAAAGCTGGGACCGATAGGAAAAAATACTTAGTGGTCATGGTGGATAAATTCACCAAATGGATAGAAGCCAAGCCTGTTAAAATGGCCGAATCTGGACCTGTGATAGACTTCATATCCGGGGTTGTACACCGTTATGGCGTCCCCCACAGCATCATAACCGATAACGGTACAAACTTTACCGCCGACGAGGTAAAACTCTGGTGCAAAAACATGGGCATCAAGCTCGATTATGCTTCCGTCTATCACCCACAAACCAACGGCCGGGTCGAACGTGCAAATGGTCTTATCATGAGCGGCATTAAACCCAGACTAGTGCGGTCCCTCAAGGAATCTAACACACACTGGGTAGAGGAGCTCGACTCCGTGCTATGGGGGCTGCGGACCATGCCAAATCGCACCAGCGGATACACACCATTTTTTATGGTGTACGGCGCAGAGGCAGTTCTGCCCTGTGACATAATTCATGACTCACCTAGAGTGCGCATGTACGAAGAAAGAGAAGCCGAGCTCGATCGGCAGGACAACTTGGACGCCCTGGAGGAGGAGCGTGATGTGGCACAAGCCCGTTCCG
>NC_057794.1:539986699-539993992 GCF_018294505.1 Triticum aestivum
ATTTTATCAACAGCAGGCCCGAAGATATCAAAGCAGAGAAGTACGGGCCAAAAATTACAATATTGGCGAACTAGTTCTACGCCTGCCGGATAGGAAAAAGGACAAACTCAAGCCAAAGTGGGAAGGTCCATTCATAATCGACCAAGTCCTGACTGGCGGGGTGTACCGCTTGCGAGATGCGTCGGATAACCGACTCGAGCCGAACCCATGGAACGCCACCCGTCTCCGAAGATTCTATGCCTAGCGTCGGACTCTGTGTTCGTCTCCTTCCTCTGTCCATTTTTTGCATTTTTCTGTCTTACATTTCTCTCCTTCCCCTCTTTTCTTTTATAGCCCTTAAAGGCTCATCTAGTGACGCGCCACTCGCGCTCATTAAACCTGGGGGCTTCTTTAACAGAAGCTTATTTATATGGGCTTCACGCCCAACACATGCGTCAAACTTCCGCATGTACCTTTTTCTTCACCATTATATGCATCGATATGACTTAAGTTTTGGCCAAGCTGGGTTGCCTGGCTCCTGTGCTTACCCCTACGTTCCCGATTGTTCGACTAGGCGGTAAAGGGAGCACCTCTGCGATTGTTACTGCCGGGTCAGCCGGATGTGTACCTCAGACTGGGTGAAGCCGAAAGCTAGCGTTCTTAAGGGAATATTCGGTCAGTGAGATAAAAGATGATCCTTTTACTCATTTTATGCGCCCCCAGATGCTTTTTTCTGCGTCTTTTTACGCAGTCCGGACATGCACTTTAGGGCATGCCTCCCAGCGAAAGGAACCCCTAACGAAACTATTCTCTCTGGAAGATGTTTCTTACTAACCATGTAATATAACATAACTAGTTGGGCACTTGTCTGATAAAGCACTAATGACCCCTACGCCTGGTCTCCACGCATACCACAGTTCTTATATAACCGCTATGGTATTCGGACACACTCCGGACCGTCAGGTCCCGAGGTTGAAGCGAAAAGGTCAGCAACGACAAACAATCTACAATCCGGCTAGAAGGCATTACACATGTCAATTCAAAATTACATAGTCATTCTGACTAATTGTATTCCTCCTCTATACCATCTAACAGGCTGTCTAATTTATAGTCCTGCTGGGAATACTTCGCGGCCAACTCTACTTGGCTGTATACTAAGCTCACAAGGATCTCCTTCCCGTCAGGCCCCACTGGTCCGACCTCGGCCATGTGGTTTGGGTCAGACTTCGTAAAACGTGTCTTCACCATGGCCTAGGCTTCCCTAGCGCCTTGTCGGCAGGCCGATATATTCCACAACCAGAAGCGCCGCCGAGTTCCCTTCAGCTTCTCCGCAAGCTCTCCAAGGCCCTCGGGCATGGAGTGGGCAGGCCATAAGGCTTGGGCAACACCTCGCATTGCCTGCCGAATTCGCTTGTGCAGTTGCATGAGTTCGGGAAGAAGGTCACTCGTAGAACCGGGCATCTCCTCTGCAGGACGACCTGTGAGCATACCTACAGACATTACTCTGTTAGTCGACTTCCTCGCCGAACTTTTTTTTTCAAAGTTCGTTCAAGCACGTACTAAATATGTTGCGTTGAAGCCGCTGATTCTCCCTCGTGGAGTCCGACAGCTGGCCACGAACATCTTTAAGTTCGACGTCCAGCCTGGTGTTGGCATCCTGAAGATCATTCTTCTCTCGCCTCACCTTTGTCAACGTACTCTCGCCGGCCTTTAGCCGGCGTAAGAGTTGTTGCTTTTCCGGATCGAGTCCGGTGCCATCTGCAACATGTTTTGTCAGATTTGCACCCACACCACACAATACTAATCTTTCGAAGCGTATCTTACCTGAGGGGGTCTCTTTGGGCTCCCCTGTTGCGGCTAGTGTGGCCTCTAGTTGGGCCTTGCACTTTTCCAGCTCCTGGGACAGTATGGTATTCTTCTCTGTAAGAACCTGCTTATTAAATGATCCTTAAATCAGTTGCTCTAACTGTTTCAAGTCTCGGGGGCTACTGGTATATCTATATTTGACCAAATTTTTCTTACCCGTATGTCTTTTACATACTGCTCCGTGGCTCTGGCTAAACCATTTTGAGCGGCACGGAGGTACGCATCTCCCGAATTAAAGACATCTAAAGCCTCTTGGGAGAAACAAGCGTCGCGTAGAACTGTCCGGCGACACCTTGGTTCATGGCACTCTCCACTTCAGAATTTGTGGCAGACAGCCTGTCCGCATCCTCTGTTGGAGGAGCGTCCGGTGCGCGCCTTGTGCTCGCCTCCGCTTCCTGGCCAGACGTTTGAGCCTGGCTGGTGGGGGCGCGATTGGCAACCTCTCCGGATGTAGTCCGGCGAGGTCTCTTCGTTCTGAAGATAGCACGAACGTTAATATGCCCTGACAGAATAACACCAGGGAAACAGAGGGTGCGCTATACCTTTGCGTTGGCGTCTCAGTCCGGACTGCATTCCTTTTTGCCCCACGGGGTCCTGCGGCCCCTCGTTGGTTAGCCGCTGCAGGTTCGGCCTCCAGCCTCGGAAATCTCCCCTGCAAAACACGGTTGTCGTCAGAAACACTGGAATACGTGAGAGTGGAATCTCTCTCAAGGGAATGAGACTCCGGTTTCTGTCACATGGGAGGCCGGGATTAACCCTGGGTAATCAGCCGTGATGGCTACCAAGGTATTGTCCTTGCTTAGCTGATGGAACGCCCCGTCGATAAGCTCCACCGATATGTACGGGTCCTCTTCGGAGTCCGGATCGAGGGACCGTTCTAGGTCCTCGGGCTGTGGAGGACGGCTGTTTATATCCTTTACCTCCTGTCGCGGTTCCTGCACTGAAGTCGTTAGACTACATATCTAACCGTGGGAGTATAAAACAGATGGGCAAGCACAATTATTCACTTGCCCAACTTGGAGTATCGTATATAGTAAATCCGGCCTGCGGATTGACACGGAGGAATTCCTCCTTTTCTCCCTTGTACAAAGAGGATAAGATCTTTACTAGGGCGGCAGCTGAGGCCGGCCCCTTACGACCGTAACGGGTGGCGTCATCCTCCCCGCTGAAATCCCACATGGGGTGGCCTCTATATTGAAGTGGCTGCACCCCTCGCATAATGCATGCGGCCATGACTTCAATCATGGTTAGTCCGGAATGAGCCAACAGTCTTATCCGGCCCATCAGGTAAAGGACGTCTCTGTCGCTTTATTTCTGAGAACTCCGCAGACGCCAGCTCAAGCGTTTCTTCAATGGGGCACTGTTGAACTCAGGGAGACCGACCCGGATAGGGTCCGGTAGCGGGACATCATCTATGTAAAACCATTCCGAAGGCCAGTCCTCGGACGCCTTCTTTGGGGTTCCGGATAGGTATCCGGTCCCGGCGATGCGCCATACTTCGGCTCCGCCCACTTGGTATATAGACCCCTCTCAAGAACGGGGCACCAGGCAGAATAACCTCTTCCACAATGTGAAATGAGCCTCAACGCCTAAAAATAGCTCGCAACGGGTGATGAAACCCGCAATATGTAATACGGAGGCGGGCATGAGATTGTGCAGCTGGAGGCCGTAGAACTCCAGAAGCCCGCGGAGAAATGGATGAATTGGAAACCCCAGTCCCCTTATTAGATAGGGGACGAGGCACACCCGCTCTCCTTTAGAAGGATTGGGGGTGCTCTTCGCTTGTTTTCCGCCATTATAGGTGGCGAGACCGGCTCGGACCGGGACCATGTATGCCTGAGGGAGAAATCCCTTGGCCTGAAGCGACACTAACTCGCTATGCGGGATGGTGCAACTCTCCCAGTCCCCGGGTTTGGAACCGGAGGGGCGAGGGGAGGAGCTGCGACGGCTGGTCATGTTGGAATGGACCTTTGCTGGAAGCGCTCTGATGATAACTCGCGGAGAGGAGAAGATGTGGTTTGGACCTAAATCCCCATCCCGTTAAATAGGCGGCTCATTTATACGGCTAGGGGCGTGGATGTAAAAACGCCCTGGCTTTTCGCATTCATTTGACACGTGGAAGACGCCCATTATTGGGCGTGAGGAGCGCTACATTACAAAAATCGGACATTATTCCTACAGGTACACAGGATTTGGAGAAGAACCCGCCTTGCAATGCCGAACAATCTGCGCGCCGGACTCATCGCCATTGAAGCCTGGTTCGGGGGCTACTGAGGGAGTCTTGGATTAGGTGGTGTTCGGGTAGCCGGACTATACCTTCAGCCGGACTCCTGGACTATGAAGATACAAGATTGAAGACTTCGTCCCGTGTCCGGATGGGACTTTCCTTGGCGTGGAAGGCAAGCTTGGCGATGCGGATATTCAAGATCTCCTACCATTGTAACCGACTCTATGTAACCCTAACCCTATCCGGCGTCTATATAAACCGGAGGGTTGTAGTCCGTAGGCAATCAACTCCATATACAACAATCATTCCATAGGCTAGCTTCTAGGGTTTAGCCTCCTTGATCTCGTGGTAGATCTACTCTTGTACTACCCATATCATCAATATTAATCAAGCAGGACGTAGGATTTTACCTCCATCAAGAGGGCCCGAACCTGGGTAAAACATCGTGTTCCCTGCCTCCTGTTACCATCCGGCCTAGACGCACGGTTCAGGACCCACTACCCGAGATCCGCCGGTTTTGACACCGACACTTGGCCTTATGCCTGGTGTTTTGTTCCACTCTTGCCGCCCTAGTTTCCGTCATATCGGTGTTATGTTCCCGGATTTTGCGTTCCTTACGCGGTTGGGCTATAATGGGAACCCCTTGACAGTTCGCCTTGAATAAAACTCCTCCAGCAATGCCCAACCTTGGTTTTACCATTTGCACTAACAACCTACCACCTTCCCTTGGGTTCTGCAGACTCAAGGGTCATCTTTATTCTAACCCCCCCGGGCCAGTGCTCCTCTGAGTGTTGGTCCGACCGAGCAGACTGCGGGGCCACCTTGGGGCAACTTGAGGTTTGGTTTTACTCGTAGGATGTCTCATCTGAGTGTGCCCTGAGAACGAGATATGTGCAGCTCCTATCGGGATTTGTCGGCACATTCGGGCGGTGTTGCTGGTTTAGTTTTACCTTGTCGAAAAGTCTTGTAACCGGGATTCCGAGTCTGATCGGGTCTTCCCGCTAGAAGGAATATCCTTCGTTGACCGTGAGAGCTTGTGATGAGCTAAGTTGGGACACCCCTGCAGGGATTTGAACTTTCGAAAGTCGTGTCCGCGGTTATGGGCAGATGGGAATTTGTTAATGTCCAGTTGTAGAAAACCCGAAGTTGACTTTAATTAAAATGCATCAACCGCATGTGTAACCGTGATGGTCTCTTTCTGGCGGAGTCCGGGAAGTGAACACGGTGTTGGAGTTATGCTTGACGTAGGTTGTTCTAGGATCACCTCTTGATCATAGTTTCATGATTGTGCTTTGCCTTCTCTTCTCGCTCTCATTTGCGTATGTTTTAGCCACCATATATGCTAGTCGCTTGCTCCAACTCCACCTCATACCTTTTACCCTTCCTATAAGCTTAAATAGTCTTGATCGCGAGGGTGCGAGATTGCTGAGTCCCCGTGACTCACAGATACTTCCAAAACCAGTTTGAAGGTGTCGATGTTACCGAGCAGGTGACACAACCAAGCTCAGGAGGAGCTCGATGAAGATCTTGTCCTTTGTGTTGTTTCGTTCTAGTTGTTCAGTAGTGGAGCCCAGTTGGGGTCGATCGGGGACCTTGTTGCATTTAGGGTTCTTCTTTTATTTTGGTTCCGTAGTCGGACCTTGATTGTATTTGTGTGATGTAATGCTTTATTCATGTAATTGTGTGAAGTGGCGATTGTAAGCCAACTATGTATCTCTTTCCCTTATGTATTACATGGGTTGTGTGAAGATTACCTCACTTGCGACATTGCTTTCAATGCGGTTATGCCTCTAAGTCGTGCTTCGACACGTGGGAGATATAGCCGCATCGAGGGTGTTACAAGTTGGTATCAGAGCCTTCCTCGACCTTAGGAGCCCCCACTGCTTGATCGTTTTTTAGCAGTCGTTGTTGAGTCTAGAAAAATGTTTTGAGTCATTTAGGAATTATATATCGGAGAGTTTAGGAATTCTTTTTACTCCCAGTCCCTTCATCGCTCTGGTAAGGCATCCTGACGTAGAGTTTTGACTCTTCTCTTCTCAAATTTCACTAAAAAAATTTAGGATCACGCGGGTATCTTGGAATCGTTCCAATGGTTTTGTGACGAGAACATTGTTCTTGGTGCCTCCTATCATTTAGGGGTTGTGGCAGTGTCCTGGGGAGTTGAGCTCCGAGGTGTTGTCGTCACAATTTTATCGTTGCAATTCTGGAATATCTGAGTTTAGTTTCGCCGACATCGAAAATCTCTTTTATGCAGTTGTTGGTGAGATAACCTCGATGCCACCCAGTACTGGGGCGGGAGTTCGGGAGTATTGCCATAACTCGTTTAACGGATGCTTTTCGAAGGTTGAGGTAAATGATTTCCGAAGGTTTCTTGGTTATGTGTTGAAGGATGGATACAGCTGGATGTAGGATTTGCTAGTTTTGGGTGAGATATTATGCTTCCCCTGTATCCCCAACACCTGACTGCATAACCGGAAAATTTCGGGAGTTTATAAGTGGGAATTCAAGTAGCTCTTAGGATATCTTTCCGACAGATGTACGATATGAAATTGGGGTTCGACGTCTAGTGGTCCGCCTATCCACGGTTGGTTTTACAGTGGTCTCGTTGTGTCTTAAAGAGTCCTTGGCTATGCCGACTCGGGGACGCTTCGTATGTCATGTGCACTGCCTTGTACATGATGGTGATGTACGATCGAGCCCGTGTAGGCCCCACCACGAAAACTTCGGACGAAATCTCTATCATATGTTTGTTCCGGCTTATTCTGCAAGCCAATCCTTTGTTTTGTTTTGAGTTGTGGTATTTGAGTTGCTTCGAAGCCAAATGGTGTTCTCATACTCCTATGTGAATACTAATCCTTCATGATAATCGAGATTGTCATGTCAATCCTTTTTTTAACCGGTGTACTTCTCTTCAAGTGGATCCGATCATTGCAACATCCGCAAGATCAAGTATCAGTTCTTCTCAACGGTGTTTGTTTCATCCGTCCCCAAGTTGTCTTTGTTTTCCCGCCCACCCACCCTTTTTCTTCAAGGAATCCGATGTCTTAATCAAGTATCATTTATTCTTGTGAAGTCTCTTCTTTCTTTTCAATCAATGTTCTTATCTGGTGATTCTCATGGTCATTCTAACGGGGCCTCAAGTTCATCATTCTTCATTTTTTTTCTCCGGTGGTTTCAAGTCAAGCTTTGTTGATCATATCCTTTTCTTGTTTCAATGCTTT
>NC_057794.1:539994002-539995610 GCF_018294505.1 Triticum aestivum
GAAGATTTATTCATTCTCAGCTTTTTGTTATCATTCTCCAAATCTTACCGGTGCATCGTTCAAATATCCTCTAATCAGTTCATGATCTCTTCGTTCTCATGGATCTAAATTTTCTCAAGCATCTTCGTTATTTGCTAATTCTTACCGGTGATTCCTCCCTTTTACTTCGTTTGTTTTCCAATTCTTATGGTGGTTCGTTCAAGAGTTTTCTCTTCCTTCTTTATCATATCAATTTATTCGTTGTTTCAACCCTTCCGGTGGTTCCTTCAATACCTTCTCAAGTTTACGCTATATCTATCTTAATCCTTTCTACGAGAATAAGTAATATGCCAAATCCATTGCTTGTCATCAATTTAATTGGTGGAGGATACACATAATGTAATTCTTATTTTTGTTCATCCAAGTGATTAATTCCTTATTCCGGAGGTTCATCAAATTCTCGATTCAAGTTGTCTATCTTTCTTTTCCGGAGTTCAAAGTTATTTCAATTATACCATTCCAAAGCTTCATCTAATCATTACAAGGATTCACCTTGTGTTTTCAACTTCTCTTGCCTTCCGTTTGATCATTCCTTTGTTTACCGGAGCTCTTCATGAAGGTTCTACAGAAGTGATCATCAAGATTCTTTTTAGAGGAGTTCAAGCTTTCTTCATCTTGCTATCCGGAGTGCTTTTCTTTCTACCGTATCATTGGAGGTGGTATTTTGTCATTCTTGATAATTTGGGTTCATGTTTCATGATTCACATGTTGTTAGGAATGAGGTATTTTAAATCCATCAATCTCTTCTTTGGAGTTATCTTGGGTTATATTTCACCTAAAGCCTTCCCTAATGTTTGTTGCTATCTATGGTGCTTATAAAGGACCCAAGTTCTTCTTTATCCTCCCGGTGAATAGTTTCTCGTCTTCTTGTTCATATTAATCCAATCTTGTTTGGCAGGTTGTCACCTCATAATTTGAGATGTATTCCATAAGACCATATCAAGATTATTCTTTTCGTTGTTGTTTTTTTCCAAAAACTCCGTTTGACCCTTCTCCTAAGGATGCCTTCTCAAACTCTTTTTGTGACAGAAGTTGGAATTTGCTTCTCCATTCTTTTATTTCAATTATCTATATTCTATTCTTTCGTTCCGGAGGCATTGTGATGTTGCTCTTTTCAACCCATCATCTCGTTTGTCAAAGATCATGTTCTTTTCGTGCTTATCCATTTAACGGGAGTGTTGTGTCCTCTGCTCAAGTTCTTTCATTTTATCAAGCCTTGCATATCTTTCCAACCGGAGTGTTGTTCGAATTTGTTCTTCCTTGTTCTTTTTTCCTAACGGAGTGCTTTCAACTTCGCTCTTTCTTGTTGCATTCTTTCTTTCAAGTTGCTCAACCTCGCAAGGTTCATGGTTTCACTCGTTTGTCAAAGAAGCAACTTAGTTTTACCTCTTCTCTTTCTCTTCTGTTTTCCCTCCGGTGCCATTCTAGATCTCGGGACGAGATCCTCTCGTAGCGGTGGAGTGTTGTAGCGCCCCGAGACCGATGCGCCAGGTGTCTTTGAGTTATTCGCTGCCGTTGCCTTGTCATTCGCTTGCGTGTTGCATTTTATCATGTCATCATGTGCATTGC
>NC_057794.1:539995718-539997749 GCF_018294505.1 Triticum aestivum
GGGTTCCCCAGTTCCGTCCGTTGTCTGTTCTGAGCCCAGTCACACTTGCACGCGCCCGCGGCACGTCCGAAATATTATTTTATAAGTGGCCAGAAAATGTTCTCGGAATGGGATGAGAGTTGACGTGTGGTCTTATTTTAGTGTAGGTAGGCCGCCTGCCAAGTTTCATCGCATTCGGAGTTCGTTTGATGCCCCAACGGATAAATATAGCGGCAATAGTAGCCGGTTTAACGTCGGACGTTTTCGGTCTCCGGAAACAGTCGCCGGGCCTCCCTCTCTTCTCTTCTCTCAGCTCGAGACCGTCTACATGGCTCACTACCTACCACCAGGTCCAACCTAACCTCTCTCGTCAGCCCGCGGCCCTCCTCGCGTGCGCATTCGAAAATTGTCTCGGACCCGACCCGAATAGTCGTCACCGTTGTGTCCGGATCATCCCCAAACATCTACAAAATATCTCCATTTTCTTATTTGGGCGCCTAGCCTATTTATCCGGGACCGTCCGATTTTGATCGGGTGATCCAAATTTCCCTCTTTTCTCTATTTATAGTCCAACCTCATACCTAATCTAGACTAACCCTAAAACCTAGGAGGTTTGTCCCATCCCTTCGCCGCCGCCACTTGTCCTCGGAATCCTCCCAGATCTCATCGTCCAACCACGCACAGCTAAGGCTCCACCTTCTCGATCCCCATCAAGCCTCCACCAATCCATCCAACTGCTTCGGCCCGAGAGCCTCGCTCGACCCCGCGCGCCACCACCGGCCGGCGATCTCGCCGGAGTTCTACCGGTACCACCAGGCCAGATCCTCGCGACCCTCTTTTTCCGTTCCCTCGTCCCTGCAAATCACTCTTCCTAATCCCTCATCTCTCTGTACCTGAACAGGAGACCAGCGCCATGGAAGCCTCCCGATGGACCTCGACCTCCTCTTCGCCTCGTCGGTGCACGCCATAAGGTTGCCGTCTCATTTTTCTCCTCCTCTTTCCCTTTATTTTTCTCTCTTGTGCTCTCTCTCTAATCCTTCTCCCTCTCCATGTGTTTGCCTTCTCTGCCAGGATCCGCCTCAAGCGATGGCCGACCTGAGCCGCCCTTCTCCCTCTGCCTTTCCCGCTCGTCGGAGCTCGTGCACTGCTCTGCGTCGTGCCGCCGTGTCTGGTGGCCCTGTCGTGCTGCTCGGCTTCTCCCATTCGCCCGTTGACCGAGAGCACGATCATCTCGAGCCGGTCCCGTGCCTCCTCGTCAGTCACTTCGCCGGTGGCCAAGGCCATCAGGAACCCCCCTAAACGGTGCAACGTCGCCGGCCACTTCTCTGAGCAGAGCCGCCGGATCCAGCCATCGCCTACGTCCGCCTCGTCCTCCATCACCTCGAGCTGCCAGAACCGCGTCAAGTCCCGTCGCCGCGCCCCTGTTCGCCTGCCCGGAGCCCCGCGTCCCCGCCTCTGTCCGGCCATCCATATCGCCGGCGCACTCAGCAGATGGGCCTTGCCACGCCGGAGTCCATCACCTGCTCGCCGCCGTTCTGCTTCACGCCATGCCGCCATGCCCGGTGCGCCCTGTCGAGCTACCCTGCTTCGCCCGCTCGTACCCGTTGACCGCGCTGCGGCTGCGAGCGACCGCCAGTGGGCTTCCTAGATCCAGCCGGCCTAGTGCCTCCCTTGCCAACCCCTCTCCTCACCGACTGGGCTTAGCCCATGGTGAGGCCACACCCCAGCGCTCCCTCTTGTTTTTTTTACCTGTTGGGCTGACCAGTTTTGGCCTGTTTCTTGTTTTTTTCTCCAGAACGTTTTTCCTATTTTCCAGAGAGAGCTGTTTTTCATAAAAGCCCCTTCATGATCAAGCATATAATAACTCTCCAACCATGCATCATATGTAAAAACTCTATATATGAAACTTGCCTAGATTTTCATCTAGTTTAATAATATGCAACTTTCATCTATGTTTAAAATGTTTAAAATGATGTTTGTTTTAATTTGCCCCTATGCCATGCTAAACTGCTTTATTTCATAACTAATTAACCGTAGCTCGGTTTTAAATAA
>NC_057794.1:539997759-540000328 GCF_018294505.1 Triticum aestivum
GAAGATTTATTCATTCTCAGCTTTTTGTTATCATTCTCCAAATCTTACCGGTGCATCGTTCAAATATCCTCTAATCAGTTCATGATCTCTTCGTTCTCATGGATCTAAATTTTCTCAAGCATCTTCGTTATTTGCTAATTCTTACCGGTGATTCCTCCCTTTTACTTCGTTTGTTTTCCAATTCTTATGGTGGTTCGTTCAAGAGTTTTCTCTTCCTTCTTTATCATATCAATTTATTCGTTGTTTCAACCCTTCCGGTGGTTCCTTCAATACCTTCTCAAGTTTACGCTATATCTATCTTAATCCTTTCTACGAGAATAAGTAATATGCCAAATCCATTGCTTGTCATCAATTTAATTGGTGGAGGATACACATAATGTAATTCTTATTTTTGTTCATCCAAGTGATTAATTCCTTATTCCGGAGGTTCATCAAATTCTCGATTCAAGTTGTCTATCTTTCTTTTCCGGAGTTCAAAGTTATTTCAATTATACCATTCCAAAGCTTCATCTAATCATTACAAGGATTCACCTTGTGTTTTCAACTTCTCTTGCCTTCCGTTTGATCATTCCTTTGTTTACCGGAGCTCTTCATGAAGGTTCTACAGAAGTGATCATCAAGATTCTTTTTAGAGGAGTTCAAGCTTTCTTCATCTTGCTATCCGGAGTGCTTTTCTTTCTACCGTATCATTGGAGGTGGTATTTTGTCATTCTTGATAATTTGGGTTCATGTTTCATGATTCACATGTTGTTAGGAATGAGGTATTTTAAATCCATCAATCTCTTCTTTGGAGTTATCTTGGGTTATATTTCACCTAAAGCCTTCCCTAATGTTTGTTGCTATCTATGGTGCTTATAAAGGACCCAAGTTCTTCTTTATCCTCCCGGTGAATAGTTTCTCGTCTTCTTGTTCATATTAATCCAATCTTGTTTGGCAGGTTGTCACCTCATAATTTGAGATGTATTCCATAAGACCATATCAAGATTATTCTTTTCGTTGTTGTTTTTTTCCAAAAACTCCGTTTGACCCTTCTCCTAAGGATGCCTTCTCAAACTCTTTTTGTGACAGAAGTTGGAATTTGCTTCTCCATTCTTTTATTTCAATTATCTATATTCTATTCTTTCGTTCCGGAGGCATTGTGATGTTGCTCTTTTCAACCCATCATCTCGTTTGTCAAAGATCATGTTCTTTTCGTGCTTATCCATTTAACGGGAGTGTTGTGTCCTCTGCTCAAGTTCTTTCATTTTATCAAGCCTTGCATATCTTTCCAACCGGAGTGTTGTTCGAATTTGTTCTTCCTTGTTCTTTTTTCCTAACGGAGTGCTTTCAACTTCGCTCTTTCTTGTTGCATTCTTTCTTTCAAGTTGCTCAACCTCGCAAGGTTCATGGTTTCACTCGTTTGTCAAAGAAGCAACTTAGTTTTACCTCTTCTCTTTCTCTTCTGTTTTCCCTCCGGTGCCATTCTAGATCTCGGGACGAGATCCTCTCGTAGCGGTGGAGTGTTGTAGCGCCCCGAGACCGATGCGCCAGGTGTCTTTGAGTTATTCGCTGCCGTTGCCTTGTCATTCGCTTGCGTGTTGCATTTTATCATGTCATCATGTGCATTGCGTCATCATGTTTTTAAAAAAGTTGCATCCGTCTGGGTTCCCCAGTTCCGTCCGTTGTCTGTTCTGAGCCCAGTCACACTTGCACGCGCCCGCGGCACGTCCGAAATATTATTTTATAAGTGGCCAGAAAATGTTCTCGGAATGGGATGAGAGTTGACGTGTGGTCTTATTTTAGTGTAGGTAGGCCGCCTGCCAAGTTTCATCGCATTCGGAGTTCGTTTGATGCCCCAACGGATAAATATAGCGGCAATAGTAGCCGGTTTAACGTCGGACGTTTTCGGTCTCCGGAAACAGTCGCCGGGCCTCCCTCTCTTCTCTTCTCTCAGCTCGAGACCGTCTACATGGCTCACTACCTACCACCAGGTCCAACCTAACCTCTCTCGTCAGCCCGCGGCCCTCCTCGCGTGCGCATTCGAAAATTGTCTCGGACCCGACCCGAATAGTCGTCACCGTTGTGTCCGGATCATCCCCAAACATCTACAAAATATCTCCATTTTCTTATTTGGGCGCCTAGCCTATTTATCCGGGACCGTCCGATTTTGATCGGGTGATCCAAATTTCCCTCTTTTCTCTATTTATAGTCCAACCTCATACCTAATCTAGACTAACCCTAAAACCTAGGAGGTTTGTCCCATCCCTTCGCCGCCGCCACTTGTCCTCGGAATCCTCCCAGATCTCATCGTCCAACCACGCACAGCTAAGGCTCCACCTTCTCGATCCCCATCAAGCCTCCACCAATCCATCCAACTGCTTCGGCCCGAGAGCCTCGCTCGACCCCGCGCGCCACCACCGGCCGGCGATCTCGCCGGAGTTCTACCGGTACCACCAGGCCAGATCCTCGCGACCCTCTTTTTCCGTTCCCTCGTCCCTGCAAATCACTCTTCCTAATCCCTCATCTCTCTGTACCTGAACAGGAGACCAGCGCCATGGAAGCCTCCCGATGGACCTCGACCTCCTCTTCG
>NC_057794.1:540000859-540012001 GCF_018294505.1 Triticum aestivum
TCGAGCTACCCTGCTTCGCCCGCTCGTACCCGTTGACCGCGCTGCGGCTGCGAGCGACCGCCAGTGGGCTTCCTAGATCCAGCCGGCCTAGTGCCTCCCTTGCCAACCCCTCTCCTCACCGACTGGGCTTAGCCCATGGTGAGGCCACACCCCAGCGCTCCCTCTTGTTTTTTTTACCTGTTGGGCTGACCAGTTTTGGCCTGTTTCTTGTTTTTTTCTCCAGAACGTTTTTCCTATTTTCCAGAGAGAGCTGTTTTTCATAAAAGCCCCTTCATGATCAAGCATATAATAACTCTCCAACCATGCATCATATGTAAAAACTCTATATATGAAACTTGCCTAGATTTTCATCTAGTTTAATAATATGCAACTTTCATCTATGTTTAAAATGTTTAAAATGATGTTTGTTTTAATTTGCCCCTATGCCATGCTAAACTGCTTTATTTCATAACTAATTAACCGTAGCTCGGTTTTAAATAACCTTTATATGTAAATGGGGTAGAAAAATGCCTAGTTTAACATGGTGTACTTGTTTTGCATGTTTATTAACTCTAAAATTATGTTTATGGCAGAACAGTACCAAACCTAATATATGCATATGAGGAGTTTCTGGACTTGTTGTTTTGTTGTTCTGGCCTCATTTAAACTTGCCTAGATTAGATAGTTTTATCATGTTTCACCTCTTGCCATGCTAACAACATTTAATCTTGTTGGGTACATAAACGAGAGAGAACTAAATAAGTCACGTGGTGTTTTGTCAATATGCAACTCGTTGCATATTGAGCTCCACTTAATTTGTAGGATTGCTTGTGCTCTTTTGCCATGCCATGCTTCTTTAAACCGGACATGCATCATACTTGGTTGTGCATCGTGCCATGCTTATGTGATGTTTGTTTACTATATTGTGTGCTTTTTCCGGTGTTGCTTCTTCGGGTTGGTTCCGTTAACGTCGCGTTGTGAGGAACCGTTCGTCTACGTTCGTTTGTCTTCTTCATGGACTCATTCTTCTTCCTTGCGGGATTTCAGGCAAGATGATCATACCCTCAAAATCACTTCTATCTTTGCTTTGCTAGATGCTCGCTCTTTTGCTATGCCTATGCTACGATGCCTACCACTTGCTTATCATGCCTCCCAAATTGCCATGTCAAGCCTCTAACCCACCTTGTCCTAGCAAACCGTTGTTTGGCTATGTTACCGCTTTGCTCAGCCCGTCTTATAGCGTTGTTAGTTGCAGGTGAAGATTGAAGTTTGTTCCTTGTTGGAACATGGAGATGTTGTTCCTTGTTGGAACATGTTTACGTGTTGGGATATCACAATATCTCTTATTTAATTAATGCATCTATGTACTTGGTAAAGGGTGGAAGGCTCGGCCTTATGCCTAGTGTTTTGTTCCACTCTTGCCGCCCTAGTTTCCGTCATATCGGTGTTATGTTCCCGGATTTTGCGTTCCTTACGCGGTTGGGCTATAATGGGAACCCCTTGATAGTTCGCCTTGAATAAAACTCCTCCAGCAACGCCCAACCTTGGTTTTACCATTTGCACTAACAACCTACCACCTTCCCTTGGGTTCTGCAGACTCAAGGGTCATATTTATTCTAACCCCCCCGGGCCAGTGCTCCTCTGAGTGTTGGTCCGATCGAGCAGACTGCGGGGCCACCTCGGGGCAAATTGAGGTTTGGTTTTACTCGTAGGATGTCTCATCTGAGTGTGCCCTGAGAACGAGATATGTGCATCTCCTATCGGGATTTGTCGGCACATTCGGGCAGTGTTGCTGGTTTAGTTTTACCTTGTCGAAAAGTCTTGTAACCGGGATTCCGAGTCTGATCGGGTCTTCCCGCTAGAAAGAATATCCTTCGTTGACCGTGAGAGCTTGTGATGGGCTAAGTTGGACACCCCTGCAGGGATTTGAACTTTCGAAAGCCGTGCCCGCGGTTATGGGCAGATGGGAATTTGTTAATGGCTGGTTGTAGAAAACCCGAAGTTGACCTTGATTAAAATGCATCAACCGCGTGTGTAACTGTGATGGTCTCTTTCCGGCGGAGTCCGGGAAGTGAACACGATGTTGGAGTTATGCTTGACGTAGGTTGTTCTAGGATCACCTCTTGATCATAGTTTCACGATCGTGCTTTGCCTTCTCTTCTCGCTCTCATTTGCGTATGTTTTAGCCACCATATATGCTAGTCGCTTGCTCCAACTCCACCTCATACCCTTTACCCTTCCTATAAGCTTAAATAGTCTTGATCGCGAGGGTGCGAGATTGCTGAGTCCCCGTGACTCACAGATACTTCCAAAACCAGTTTGAAGGTGCCGATGTTACCGAGCAGGTGACGCAACCAAGCTCAGGAGGAGCTCAATGAAGATCTTGTCCTTTGTGTTGTTTCGTTCTAGTTGTTCAGTAGTGGAGCCTAGTTGGGGTCGATCGACGACCTTGTCGCATTTGGGGTTCTTCTTTTATTTTGGTTCCGTAGTCGGACCTTGATTGTATTTGTGTGATGTAATGATTTGTTCAGGTAATTGTGTGAAGTGGCGATTGTAAGCCAACTATGTATCTCTTTCCCTTATGTATTACATGGGTTGTGTGAAGATTACCTCACTTGCGACATTGCTTTCAATGCGGTTATGCCTCTAAGTCGTGCTTCGACACGTGGGAGATATAGCCGCATCGAGGGCGTTACACATCAAGTAAGTTGTCATCGGTGCAAGCAATAAAAATTTCTCTATAAATATGTATGATTGATTGGTGTGGAGGAAATAAGCTTTATACGAGCGTGTGATATGGAAGTAATAAAAGCGACAGACTGCATAATAAAGGTCCATATCACAAGTGGCAATATAAAGTGACATTCTTTCGCATTAAGATTTTGTGCATCCAACCATAAAAGCGCATGTCAACCTCTGCTTCCCTCTGCGAAGGGCCTATATTTTACTTTTATCTCCTACCTTGCATAAGAGTCATGGTGATCTTCACTCTTCCTTTTTACATTTTATCCTTTGGCAAGCACAATATGTTGGAAAGATCCTGGTATATATGGCTAATTGGATGTGAGTTTTCATGAACTATTACTGTTGACATTACCCTTGAGGTAAAACGTTGGGAGGCAAAATGATGTCTACTACACAACCTTCTTCTTGTAGACGTTGTTGGGCCTCCAAGTGCAGAGGTTTGTAGGACAGTAGAAAATTTCCCTCAAGTGGATGACCTAAGGTTTATCAATCCGTAGGAGGCGTAGGATGAAGATGGTCTCTCTCAAGCAACCCTGCAACCAAATAACAAAGAGTCTCTTGTGTCCCCAACACACCCAATACAATGATAAATTGTATAGGTGCACTAGTTCGGCGAAGAGATGGTGATACAAGTGGTATATGGATAGTAGATAAAGGTATCTGTAATCTGAAATTATAAAAACAGCAAGGTAACTAATGATAAAAGTGAGCGTAAACGGTATTGCAATGATAGGAAATAAGGCCTAGGGTTCATACTATCACTAGTGCAAGTCCTCTCAACAATAATAACATAATTGGATCATATAACTATCCCTCAACATGCAACAAAGAGTCACTCCAAAGTCACTAATAGCGGAGAACAAACGAAGAGATTATGGTAGGGTACGAAACCACCTCAAAGTTATTCTTTCCAATCAATCCTTTGGGCTATTCCTATAAGTGTCACAAACAGCCCTAGAGTTCGTACTAGAATAACACCTTAAGACACAAATCAACCAAAACCCTAATGTCACCTAGATACTCCAATGTCACCTCAAGTAGCCGTGGGTATGATTATACGATATGCATCACACAATCTCAGATTCACCTATTCAACCAACACATAGGACCTCAAAGAGTGCCCCAAAGTTTCTACCGGAGAATCACGACGAAAACGTGTGCCAACCCCTATGCATAGGTTCATGGGCGGAACCCGCAAGTTGATCACCAAAACATACATCAAGTGAATCACGTGATATCCCATTGTCACCACAGATATCCATGTCAAGACATACATCAAGTGTTCTCAAATCTTTAAAGACTCAATCCGATAAAATAACTTCAAAGGGGAAACTCAATTCATTACAAGAGAGTAGAGGGGGAGGAGAAACATAAGATCCAACTATAATAGCAAAGCTCGCGATACATCAAGATCGTACCATCTCAAGAACACGAGAGAGAGAGAGAGAGATCAAACACATAGCTATTGGTACATACCCTCAGCCCCGAGGGAGAACTACTCCCTCCTCGTCATGGAGAGCACCGGGATGATGAAGATGGCCACCGGAGAAGGATTGCCCCCTCCGGCAGGGTGCCGGAACGAGTCTAGATTGGCTTTCGGTGGCTACGGAGGCTTCTGGCGTCGGAACTCCTGATCTATCGTTCTCCCGGATGTTTTTAGGGTATATGGAGATATATAGGCGGAAGAAGTACGCCAGGGGGGCACGAGGGGCCCACGAGGGTGGAGGGCGCGCCCCCCTTCCTCGTGACCTCCTCGCAGATCCCCCGACGTGCACTCCAAGTCTTCTGGGCTTCTTTCCTTCCAAAAATGAGTTCCGTGAAGTTTCAGGTCAATTGGACTCCGTTTGATTTTCCTTTTCTTTGAAACCCTAAAACAAAGATGACTCTATATGAATGCCTCCGGCGGTGTATCGGGATGTGCAATGACTCATGAGTGACATGTATGAAAAAATTATGAACGGTGGCTTTGCCACAAATACGATGTCAACTACATGATCATGCAAAGCAATATGACAATGATGAATGTGTCATGATAAACGGAATGGTGGAAAGTTGCATGGCAATATATCTCAGAATGGCTATGGAAATGCCATAATAGGTAGGTATGGTGGCTGTTTTGAGGAAGATATAAGGAGGTTTATGTGTGAAAGAGCGTATCATATCACGAGGTTTGGATGCACCGGCGAAGTTTGCGCCAACTCTCAATGTGAGAAAGGGCAATGCACGGTACCGAAGAGGCTAGCAAGGATGGAAGGGTGAGAGTGCGTATAATCCATGTACTCAACATTAGTCATAAAGAACTCACATACTTATTGCAAAAATCTACAAGTCATCAAAAACCTCGGCACTACGCGCATGCTCCTAGGGGGATAGATTGGTAGGAAAAGACCATCGCTCATCCCCGACCGCCACTCATAAGGAGGACAATCAAATAACACCTCACGTTTCAAATTTGTTACACAATGTTTACCATACGTGCATGCTACGGGACTTGCAAACTTCAACACAAGCACTTCTCAAATTCACAACTACTCAACTAGCACGACTTTGATATTATTATCTCCATATCTCAAAACAATCATCAAGCATCAAACTTCTCTTAGTATTCAATACTCTATATGAAATTTTTACTAATCTTGAATACCTAGCATATTAGTATTTTAAGCAAATTACCATGCTATTAAGACTCTCAAAATAATCTAAGTGAAGCATGAGAGTTCATCTATTTCTTCAAAATAAAACTACCACCATGCTCTAAAAGATATAAGTGAAGCACTAGAGCAAATGACAAACTACTCCGAAAGATATAAGTGAAGATCAATGAGTAGCCGAATAATTATGAAACTATGTAAAGACTCTATAACATTTAATAATTTCAGGTCTTGGTATTTTATTCAAACAGCAAGCAAAACAAAATAAAATGACATCTAAGAATAGCAAACATCATGTGAAGAAGCAAAAACTTAGGATCAACCGATACTAACCGATAGTTGTTGAAGAAGAAAGGTGGGATGCCAACCGGGGCATCCCCAAGCTTAGATGCTTGAGACTTCTTGAAATATTATCTTGGGATGCCTTGGGCATCCCCAATCTTGAGATTTTGTGTCTCCTTAATTCCTCTCATATCAAGGTCTCCCTAAATCTCAAAAGCTTCATCCACACAAAACTCAACAAGGACTCGTGAGATAAGTTAGTATAAACCATTGCCAAAACCTTATCATACTCTACTGTAGCAAATCCCTAAAATTATTATTCAACATTGAATATTAAATGCCTCTGCATATTTAATAGTCCTATCCTCAAATAGAATCATTAAAGAAGCAAACATATGCAAACAATGCAAACATAACAGCAATCTGCCTAAACAGGACAGTCTGTAAAGAATGCAGCAACATCCATACTTCCCTAACTCCAAAAATTATGAAAGAAAATTCCCACTGTAGTAAATTTACCAGAGCTTAATATGCAAAAGGTTTCAACATTTTATCACATTCTGACTTTTCTAGGGAATTATTTCAACAGCGGTAAACTTTCTGTTTTCAAACAGCAACATGTGGACTTCTAAAATAGGCATAGTAAAGGCTATCAATGCCACTTTTATTGAAATAAATAATGCAAAAAATTATTCTAAATAACAGAAAGCAAATACTAACAAAATAAATTGATGCTCCAAGCAAAACACATATCATGTGGCGAATAAAAATATAGCTCCAAATAAAGTTACCGATGAACGAAGACTAAGGAGGGGATGCCTTCCGGGGCATCCCCAAGCTTAGGCTCTTGGTTCTCCTTGAATATTACCTTGGGGTGCCTTGGGAATCCCCAATCTTATGCTCTTACCACTCCTTGTTCTATAGTTCATTGAATCTTTACCCAAAACTTGAAAACTTCACAACACAAAACTTAACAGAAAACTCGTAAGCTCCATTAGCGAAAGAAAATAAATCACCACTTCAAGGTACTGTAATCAACTCATTATTTATTTATATTGGTGTTAAACCTACTGTATTCTAACTTCTCTATGGTTTATAAACTATTTTACTAGCCATAGATTCATCAAAATAAGTAAACAACACATGAAAAACAGAATCTGTCAAAAACAGAACAGTCTGTAGTAATCTGGATCAAATGTATACTTCTGGAACTCATAAAATTCTCAAATAAATTGCTGGACCTGAGGAATTTATCTATTAATCATATGAAAAAATAATTAATCTAGGGGGTGGGGGCGTGCCCTATCCCCTGGGCGCGCCCTCCTACCTTGTAGGCCCCATGGTGGCCCTCCAGTGGCCATCTTCTGCTATGTGGAGTCTTTTGATGGGAAAAAATCATAAGCCATCTTCTCGGACGAAACTCCGCCGCCACGAGGCGGAACCTTGGCGGAACCAATCTAGGGCTCTGGCAGAGCTGTTCTGTCGGGGAAACTTCCCTCCCGGAGGGGGAAATCATCGACATCGTCATCACCAACGCTCCTCTCATCGGGAGAGGGCAATCTCCATCAACATCTTCATCGGCACCATCTCATCTCAAAACCCTAGTTCATCTCTTGTATCCAATTATTATCTCCAAGTCCGGGATTGGTGCTAGTAGGTTGCTAGTAGTGTTAATTACTCCTTGTAGTTGATGCTAGTTGGTTTAATTGGTAGAAGATCATATGTTCAGATCCTATATGCATATTAATACCCCTCTGATTATGAACATGTTTATGCTTTGTGAGTAGTTACTTTTGTTCCTGAGGACATGGGAGAAGTCTTGCTATTAGTAGTCATGTGAATTTGGTATTCGTTTGATATTTTGATGAGATGTATGTTGTCTCTCCTCTAGTGGTGTTATGTGAACGTCGACTACATGACAATTCACCATTATTTGGGCCTAGAGGAAGGCATTGGGAAGTAATAAGTAGATGATGGGTTGCTAGAGTGACAGAAGCTTAAACCCTAGTTTATGTGTTGCTTCGTAAGGGGCTGATTTGGATCCATATGTTTCATGCTATGGTTAGGTTTACCTTAATACTTTTGTTGTAGTTGCGGATGCTTGCAATAGAGGTTAATCATAAGTGGGATGCTTGTCCAAGTAAGGGCAGTATCCAAGCACCGGTCCACCCACATACCAAATTATCAAAGTACCGAACACGAATCATATGAACGTGATGAAAACTAGCTTGACGATATTCCCATGTGTCCTCGGGAGTGCTTTACATCATATAAGAGTTTGTCCAGGCTTGTCCTTTGCTACAAAAAGGATTGGGCCATCTTTCTGCACCTTATTTACTTTTGTTACTTGTTGCTCGTTACAAATTATCTTATCACAAAACTATCTGTTACCACTTATTTCAGTAATTGCAGAGAATACCTTGTTGGAAACCGCTTATCATTTCTTTTTGCTCCTCGTTGGGTTCGAGACTCTTACTTATCAAAAGGACTACGATAGATCCCCTATACTTGTGGTTCATCAACCCGTGGGAACCCGGCTACCGGGATCACCCCACCATCTTGCATGACATGCTCACGTCACATTTCCTTTTGCACCGGTATCTCCATGAGCTACCGGAACCGACATGTTGTCGTGGCATCATTTTCGGATTCATTGCCGTGGCACCCCTTTCGTTTCCGCCATGGTGACAAATGCTTCATATCATGCTCTTATCAACATTTTCATAATTATTGCATAAAACTTGCACATGTCATCCGCATCATGATAATAACATTTAAAATGTTTAAAATTGTTGTTTCATTCAATTGCTAATGCACATGAGGATTTACCGGAATTGTTGTTTGATGTTTCCGGCCTCATTTAAAATGCCTAACTGTGTTTTTTTACTTATGCTTCAGCTCTTGCCATGTTTAACAACATTTAATATTGTTGGGTACATAACCAAGAGCGAACTAAATAATTGTTGTGGTGTTTCGTCAATATGCAACTCGTTGCATATTGAGCTCCACTTAATTTGTAGTATTGTTTGTTGCACTTTGCCATGCCATGCCTCATTAAATCGGACATGCATCATACTTGGTTGTGCATCATGCCATGTTTATGTGATGGTTGTTTACTATGTTGCTTGCTCCTTTCCGGGTTGCTTCTCTCGTTAGCTTCAGTTTCGTTCCGGAGTTGTGAGGATTCGTTCGACTACGTCTGTTTGTCTATTCATGGTCTCGTTCTTCTTCCTTGCGGGATTTCACGCAAGATGACCATACCCTCAAAATCACTTCTATCTTTGCTTGTTAGTTGTTCGTTCTATCGCTATGTCGTGTTGCCTACCACTTGTTATATCATGCCTCCCATATTGCCATGTCAAGCCTCTAACCCACCTTCCTAGCAAACTGTTGTTTGGCTATGTTACCGCTTTTTCTCAGCCCCTCTTATAGCGTTGCTAGTTGCAGGTGAAGATGAAGTTTGTTCCATGTTAGAACATGGATATGTTGGGATATCACAATATCTCTTATTTAATTAATGCATGTATATACTTGGTAAAGGGTGGAAGGCTCGGCCTTATGCCTGGTGTTTTGTTCCACTCTTGCCGCCCTAGTTTCCCTCATACTAGTGTTATGTTCTTCCTAACATGGTTGGGTGTTATGGGAACCCCTTGACAGTTCGCTTTGAATAAAACTCCTCCAGCAAGCAACCTTGGTTTTACATTTGCCTAACAACCTAAGCCTTTTTCCCTTGGGTTTCTGAAGCCCGAGGGTCATCTTTATTTTAAACCCCCCCTCCCCCGGGCCAGTGCTCCTCTGAGTGTTGGTCCGAACTGAGTAGACCGCGGGGCCCCTCGGGGCAACTTGAGGGTTGGTTTTACTCATAGGATGTCTCATCCGGTGTGCCCTGAGAACGAGATACGTGCGACTCCTATCGGGATTTGTCGGCACATTGGGCGGCTTTGCTGGTCTTGTTTTACCATTGTCGAAATGTCTTGTAACCGGGATTCCGAGACTGATCAGGTCTTCCCGGGAGAAGGAATATCCTTCGTTGACCGTGAGAGCTTGTGATGGGCTAAGTTGGAACACCCCTGCAGGGTTTGAACTTTCGAAAGTCGTGCCCACGGTTATGTGGCATATGGGAATTTGTTAATATCTGGTTGTAGAGAACTTGACACTTAACTTAATTAAAATGCATCAACCGCGTGTGTAGCCGTGATGGTCTCTTTTTCGTGGAGTCTGGGAAGTGAACACGGTTCTTGTGTTATGTTTGAACATAAGTAGTTTCAGGATCACTTCTTGATCACTTCTAGTTCACGACCGTTGTGTTGCTTCTCTTCTCACTCTCATTTGCGTATGTTAGTCACCATATATGCTAGTGCTTGCTGCAGCTCCACCTCACTACCCCTTCCCTGCCCATAAGCTTAAATAGTCTTGATCTCGCGGGTGTGAGATTGCTGAGTCCTCGTGACTCACAAATACTTCCAAACAGTTGCAGGTGCCGATGATATCAGTGCAGGTGACACAACCCAGCTCAAGTGGGAGCTCGATGAAGATCTTGATCGTTGTTTTTTGTCTTTTCGGTTGATCGATAGTGGAGCCTAGTTGGGACGATCGAGGATCTAGCATTTGGGGTTGTCTTCTTTTATTTTGGTTCCGTAGTCAGACCTTTGATTGTATCTTGGATGATGTATGAATTATTTATGTATTGTGTGAAGTGGCGATTGTAAGCCAACTCTTTATCCCTTTGTTATTCTGTACATGGGATGTGTGAAGATTACCCCTCTTGCGACAAGCCTACCATGCGGCTATGCCTCTAAGTCGCGCCCCGACACGTGGAAGATATAGCCGCATTGTGGGTGTTACAGTCTGCTTGACACCCATGTGCGTCGGGCAGCTGTTTCTCGCATGGTTGCAGCCAGGGGTTATTCGCCAATACCAGCCTGGAGCTGCATGCATGCACTACAATTCGAAATTCTAGCACAAAGCTAATGCGCACTACAAAGAGGAACAGAGGGAGTAATATATTCTTGCTGAGTTGGAGGAGAGAAAAAAAGGGAAAGAAGATAAGTGGGTTGTAGATTAATAGCCGGCTGCAATACGTGCTTCTAAAAACTTTGTGAGAGTGTAAGGTGAGGCATAGTAGTAGATATTTATAGCTACTATTTTAAGTGATGACTATAAGATTGAATATAGATGACATGGCAACAACTCCGCCTATGTTGTCTCAACATAGCCGGTCCCAAGCCCGGGTAAAGGAGGAGGGTTGTGATAGGCTTGGCGAGCCAACATAAAAACTCAGCCACTCTTATGGAGATGAAACCCAAAAGATTTTCGTTGGGGCGTAACCCTCTCAGCGACGCGCCACATCGGAACCCGGGTGTGGTGGAAAATGGGCAAGGGCCGGGCCGTCACCCCCCAAGTGGCGCGCCGTATCTTGATTCGGATACGGTGGCAAGTGAGCGAGGATCGGGTCGTCGCATCCTTAGTGGCGCGCTACATCGGC
>NC_057794.1:540013395-540015030 GCF_018294505.1 Triticum aestivum
ATGAGAGTTCTACCATTGAACTGAATGACTCCTTTGATGAGACCAGCATGCGTTTTGTGCGGCGCATCCAGGAGTTTGAGGTGAAGGAGGCTTTAAAAAGGATGAAAGGAGGCAAGGCGATGGGCCCTGATTGTATCCCCATTGAGGTGTGGAAAGGTCTCGGGGACATAGCGATAGTATGGCTAACCAAGCTTTTCAACCTCATTTTTCGGGCAAACAAGATGCCGGAAGAATGGAGACGGAGTATATTAGTACCAATCTTCAAGAACAAGGGGGATGTTCAGAGTTGTACTAATTACCGTGGAATTAAGCTGATGAGCCATACAATGAAGCTATGGGAGAGAGTCATTGAGCACCGCTTAAGAAGAATGGCAAGCGTGACCAAAAATCAGTTTGGTTTCATGCCTGGGAGGTCGACCATGGAAGCCATTTTCTTGGTACGACAACTTATGGAGAGATATAGGGAGCATAAGAAGGACTTGCATATGGTGTTCATTGACTTGGAGAAGGCCTATGATAAGATACCGCGGAATGTCATGTGGTGGGCCTTGGAGAAACACAAAGTCCCAGCAAAGTACATTACCCTCATCAAGGACATGTACAATAATGTTGTGACAAGTGTTCGAACAAGTGATGTCGACACCGATGACTTCCCGATTAAGATAGGACTGCATGAGGGGTCAAGCTATGGGAGAGGAGCTAGCCAAGCTATGGGAGGCCGGATTCATTAGAGACATAAAACATCCGGACTGGCTAGCAAACTTGGTGATGGTACCAAAGAAGGACAAATCCTGGCGCCTATGTGTCGATTTTAATGACCTCAACAAGGCTTGCCCAAAGGATCCCTTCCCCCTCCCCCGTATCGATCAAATTATTGATGCCACCGCAGGACACGACTCGTTGTGTTTCCTCGACGCATACTCCGGATACCATCAAATCAAGATGGCAGAATCAGACCAAGCCGCAACAGCATTCATCACACCATACGGCCCATTTTGCTTCAACACAATGCCCTTCGGGCTGAAAAACGCCGGCGCAACATATCAGCGCATGATCCAGACATGTCTGGCAAATCAGATCGGCAAAATAGTGGAGGCGTATGTTGATGATGTGGTCGTCAAATCAAGACATGTAAAATCTCTAGTAGATGACTTGAGGCTTACATTCGATAACCTCCGAAAATATGACATCAAGCTCAACCCGGAAAAATGCGTCTTCGGTGTTCCAGCCGGAAAGCTCTTGGGCTTCATTGTATCCGATAGAGGAATTGAAGCAAATCCAGCCAAGATCCGAGCTTTGTCACAATTGGATATCCCAAAGGACCTCAAACAAATACAAAAATTAACCGGATGCGTGGCGGCTTTAAGCCGCTTCATCTCCAGCTTGGGAGAAAAGGCACTACCCCTCCATCGCCTCCTTCGGCGCACCGCACACTTCGAGTGGATGGAGGCCGCCACGGCCGGACTTGGTGAAATAAAAGCCATATTGGCAACAAACCCAGTCCTGGCCGCGCCGAACATCGGCGAACCAATGTTATTGTACATTGCAGCAACACATCAAGTTGTCAGCGCAGTGCTTGTTGTCGAGCGGGAAACGGATGGACACAAATTCCCCCTTCAAAGGCTGGTCTACTAC
>NC_057794.1:540016717-540017435 GCF_018294505.1 Triticum aestivum
GCCCGGGCAGACGCTCAGGACCTAGTCCAACGATGCGCTGGTTGCCAACTTTTTGCCAACCAAAGCCATATGCCACCCACCGCACTCCAAACTATACCCATCACCTAGCCTTTTGCGGTCTGGGGGCTTGACATGGTCGGACCCCTTAAAGCTGGGACCGATAGGAAAAAATACTTAGTGGTCATGGTGGATAAATTCACCAAATGGATAGAAGCCAAGCCTGTTAAAATGGCCGAATCTGGACCTGTGATAGACTTCATATCCGGGGTTGTACACCGTTATGGCGTCCCCCACAGCATCATAACCGATAACGGTACAAACTTTACCGCCGACGAGGTAAAACTCTGGTGCAAAAACATGGGCATCAAGCTCGATTATGCTTCCGTCTATCACCCACAAACCAACGGCCGGGTCGAACGTGCAAATGGTCTTATCATGAGCGGCATTAAACCCAGACTAGTGCGGTCCCTCAAGGAATCTAACACACACTGGGTAGAGGAGCTCGACTCCGTGCTATGGGGGCTGCGGACCATGCCAAATCGCACCAGCGGATACACACCATTTTTTATGGTGTACGGCGCAGAGGCAGTTCTGCCCTGTGACATAATTCATGACTCACCTAGAGTGCGCATGTACGAAGAAAGAGAAGCCGAGCTCGATCGGCAGGACAACTTGGACGCCCTGGAGGAGGAGCGTGATGTGGCACAAGCCCGTTCCG
>NC_057794.1:540018686-540022637 GCF_018294505.1 Triticum aestivum
ATTTTATCAACAGCAGGCCCGAAGATATCAAAGCAGAGAAGTACGGGCCAAAAATTACAATATTGGCGAACTAGTTCTACGCCTGCCGGATAGGAAAAAGGACAAACTCAAGCCAAAGTGGGAAGGTCCATTCATAATCGACCAAGTCCTGACTGGCGGGGTGTACCGCTTGCGAGATGCGTCGGATAACCGACTCGAGCCGAACCCATGGAACGCCACCCGTCTCCGAAGATTCTATGCCTAGCGTCGGACTCTGTGTTCGTCTCCTTCCTCTGTCCATTTTTTGCATTTTTCTGTCTTACATTTCTCTCCTTCCCCTCTTTTCTTTTATAGCCCTTAAAGGCTCATCTAGTGACGCGCCACTCGCGCTCATTAAACCTGGGGGCTTCTTTAACAGAAGCTTATTTATATGGGCTTCACGCCCAACACATGCGTCAAACTTCCGCATGTACCTTTTTCTTCACCATTATATGCATCGATATGACTTAAGTTTTGGCCAAGCTGGGTTGCCTGGCTCCTGTGCTTACCCCTACGTTCCCGATTGTTCGACTAGGCGGTAAAGGGAGCACCTCTGCGATTGTTACTGCCGGGTCAGCCGGATGTGTACCTCAGACTGGGTGAAGCCGAAAGCTAGCGTTCTTAAGGGAATATTCGGTCAGTGAGATAAAAGATGATCCTTTTACTCATTTTATGCGCCCCCAGATGCTTTTTTCTGCGTCTTTTTACGCAGTCCGGACATGCACTTTAGGGCATGCCTCCCAGCGAAAGGAACCCCTAACGGAACTATTCTCTCTGGAAGATGTTTCTTACTAACCATGTAATATAACATAACTAGTTGGGCACTTGTCTGATAAAGCACTAATGACCCCTACGCCTGGTCTCCACGCATACCACAGTTCTTATATAACCGCTATGGTATTCGGACACACTCCGGACCGTCAGGTCCCGAGGTTGAAGCGAAAAGGTCAGCAACGACAAACAATCTACAATCCGGCTAGAAGGCATTACACATGTCAATTCAAAATTACATAGTCATTCTGACTAATTGTATTCCTCCTCTATACCATCTAACAGGCTGTCTAATTTATAGTCCTGCTGGGAATACTTCGCGGCCAACTCTACTTGGCTGTATACTAAGCTCACAGGGATCTCCTTCCCGTCAGGCCCCACTGGTCCGACCTCGGCCATGTGGTTTGGGTCAGACTTCGTAAAACGTGTCTTCACCATGGCCTAGGCTTCCCTAGCGCCTTGTCGGCAGGCCGATATATTCCACAACCAGAAGCGCCGCCGAGTTCCCTTCAGCTTCTCCGCAAGCTCTCCAAGGCCCTCGGGCATGGAGTGGGCAGGCCATAAGGCTTGGGCAACACCTCGCATTGCCTGCCGAATTCGCTTGTGCAGTTGCATGAGTTCGGGAAGAAGGTCACTCGTAGAACCGGGCATCTCCTCTGCAGGACGACCTGTGAGCATACCTACAGACATTACTCTGTTAGTCGACTTCCTCGCCGAACTTTTTTTTTCAAAGTTCGTTCAAGCACGTACTAAATATGTTGCGTTGAAGCCGCTGATTCTCCCTCGTGGAGTCCGACAGCTGGCCACGAACATCTTTAAGTTCGACGTCCAGCCTGGTGTTGGCATCCTGAAGATCATTCTTCTCTCGCCTCACCTTTGTCAACGTACTCTCGCCGGCCTTTAGCCGGCGTAAGAGTTGTTGCTTTTCCGGATCGAGTCCGGTGCCATCTGCAACATGTTTTGTCAGATTTGCACCCACACCACACAATACTAATCTTTCGAAGCGTATCTTACCTGAGGGGGTCTCTTTGGGCTCCCCTGTTGCGGCTAGTGTGGCCTCTAGTTGGGCCTTGCACTTTTCCAGCTCCTGGGACAGTATGGTATTCTTCTCTGTAAGAACCTGCTTATTAAATGATCCTTAAATCAGTTGCTCTAACTGTTTCAAGTCTCGGGGGCTACTGGTATATCTATATTTGACCAAATTTTTCTTACCCGTATGTCTTTTACATACTGCTCCGTGGCTCTGGCTAAACCATTTTGAGCGGCACGGAGGTACGCATCTCCCGAATTAAAGACATCTAAAGCCTCTTGGGAGAAACAAGCGTCGCGTAGAACTGTCCGGCGACACCTTGGTTCATGGCACTCTCCACTTCAGAATTTGTGGCAGACAGCCTGTCCGCATCCTCTGTTGGAGGAGCGTCCGGTGCGCGCCTTGTGCTCGCCTCCGCTTCCTGGCCAGACGTTTGAGCCTGGCTGGTGGGGGCGCGATTGGCAACCTCTCCGGATGTAGTCCGGCGAGGTCTCTTCGTTCTGAAGATAGCACGAACGTTAATATGCCCTGACAGAATAACACCAGGGAAACAGAGGGTGCGCTATACCTTTGCGTTGGCGTCTCAGTCCGGACTGCATTCCTTTTTGCCCCACGGGGTCCTGCGGCCCCTCGTTGGTTAGCCGCTGCAGGTTCGGCCTCCAGCCTCGGAAATCTCCCCTGCAAAACACGGTTGTCGTCAGAAACACTGGAATACGTGAGAGTGGAATCTCTCTCAAGGGAATGAGACTCCGGTTTCTGTCACATGGGAGGCCGGGATTAACCCTGGGTAATCAGCCGTGATGGCTACCAAGGTATTGTCCTTGCTTAGCTGATGGAACGCCCCGTCGATAAGCTCCACCGATATGTACGGGTCCTCTTCGGAGTCCGGATCGAGGGACCGTTCTAGGTCCTCGGGCTGTGGAGGACGGCTGTTTATATCCTTTACCTCCTGTCGCGGTTCCTGCACTGAAGTCGTTAGACTACATATCTAACCGTGGGAGTATAAAACAGATGGGCAAGCACAATTATTCACTTGCCCAACTTGGAGTATCGTATATAGTAAATCCGGCCTGCGGATTGACACGGAGGAATTCCTCCTTTTCTCCCTTGTACAAAGAGGATAAGATCTTTACTAGGGCGGCAGCTGAGGCCGGCCCCTTACGACCGTAACGGGTGGCGTCATCCTCCCCGCTGAAATCCCACATGGGGTGGCCTCTATATTGAAGTGGCTGCACCCCTCGCATAATGCATGCGGCCATGACTTCAATCATGGTTAGTCCGGAATGAGCCAACAGTCTTATCCGGCCCATCAGGTAAAGGACGTCTCTGTCGCTTTATTTCTGAGAACTCCGCAGACGCCAGCTCAAGCGTTTCTTCAATGGGGCACTGTTGAACTCAGGGAGACCGACCCGGATAGGGTCCGGTAGCGGGACATCATCTATGTAAAACCATTCCGAAGGCCAGTCCTCGGACGCCTTCTTTGGGGTTCCGGATAGGTATCCGGTCCCGGCGATGCGCCATACTTCGGCTCCGCCCACTTGGTATATAGACCCCTCTCAAGAACGGGGCACCAGGCAGAATAACCTCTTCCACAATGTGAAATGAGCCTCAACGCCTAAAAATAGCTCGCAACGGGTGATGAAACCCGCAATATGTAATACGGAGGCGGGCATGAGATTGTGCAGCTGGAGGCCGTAGAACTCCAGAAGCCCGCGGAGAAATGGATGAATTGGAAACCCCAGTCCCCTTATTAGATAGGGGACGAGGCACACCCGCTCTCCTTTAGAAGGATTGGGGGTGCTCTTCGCTTGTTTTCCGCCATTATAGGTGGCGAGACCGGCTCGGACCGGGACCATGTATGCCTGAGGGAGAAATCCCTTGGCCTGAAGCGACACTAACTCGCTATGCGGGATGGTGCAACTCTCCCAGTCCCCGGGTTTGGAACCGGAGGGGCGAGGGGAGGAGCTGCGACGGCTGGTCATGTTGGAATGGACCTTTGCTGGAAGCGCTCTGATGATAACTCGCGGAGAGGAGAAGATGTGGTTTGGACCTAAATCCCCATCCCGTTAAATAGGCGGCTCATTTATACGGCTAGGGGCGTGGATGTAAAAACGCCCTGGCTTTTCGCATTC
>NC_057794.1:540022650-540024681 GCF_018294505.1 Triticum aestivum
GGGTTCCCCAGTTCCGTCCGTTGTCTGTTCTGAGCCCAGTCACACTTGCACGCGCCCGCGGCACGTCCGAAATATTATTTTATAAGTGGCCAGAAAATGTTCTCGGAATGGGATGAGAGTTGACGTGTGGTCTTATTTTAGTGTAGGTAGGCCGCCTGCCAAGTTTCATCGCATTCGGAGTTCGTTTGATGCCCCAACGGATAAATATAGCGGCAATAGTAGCCGGTTTAACGTCGGACGTTTTCGGTCTCCGGAAACAGTCGCCGGGCCTCCCTCTCTTCTCTTCTCTCAGCTCGAGACCGTCTACATGGCTCACTACCTACCACCAGGTCCAACCTAACCTCTCTCGTCAGCCCGCGGCCCTCCTCGCGTGCGCATTCGAAAATTGTCTCGGACCCGACCCGAATAGTCGTCACCGTTGTGTCCGGATCATCCCCAAACATCTACAAAATATCTCCATTTTCTTATTTGGGCGCCTAGCCTATTTATCCGGGACCGTCCGATTTTGATCGGGTGATCCAAATTTCCCTCTTTTCTCTATTTATAGTCCAACCTCATACCTAATCTAGACTAACCCTAAAACCTAGGAGGTTTGTCCCATCCCTTCGCCGCCGCCACTTGTCCTCGGAATCCTCCCAGATCTCATCGTCCAACCACGCACAGCTAAGGCTCCACCTTCTCGATCCCCATCAAGCCTCCACCAATCCATCCAACTGCTTCGGCCCGAGAGCCTCGCTCGACCCCGCGCGCCACCACCGGCCGGCGATCTCGCCGGAGTTCTACCGGTACCACCAGGCCAGATCCTCGCGACCCTCTTTTTCCGTTCCCTCGTCCCTGCAAATCACTCTTCCTAATCCCTCATCTCTCTGTACCTGAACAGGAGACCAGCGCCATGGAAGCCTCCCGATGGACCTCGACCTCCTCTTCGTCTCGTCGGTGCACGCCATAAGGTTGCCGTCTCATTTTTCTCCTCCTCTTTCCCTTTATTTTTCTCTCTTGTGCTCTCTCTCTAATCCTTCTCCCTCTCCATGTGTTTGCCTTCTCTGCCAGGATCTGCCTCAAGCGATGGCCGACCTGAGCCGCCCTTCTCCCTCTGCCTTTCCCGCTCGTCGGAGCTCGTGCACTGCTCTGCGTCGTGCCGCCGTGTCTGGTGGCCCTGTCGTGCTGCTCGGCTTCTCCCATTCGCCCGTTGACCGAGAGCACGATCATCTCGAGCCGGTCCCGTGCCTCCTCGTCAGTCACTTCGCCGGTGGCCAAGGCCATCAGGAACCCCCCTAAACGGTGCAACGTCGCCGGCCACTTCTCTGAGCAGAGCCGCCGGATCCAGCCGTCGCCTACGTCCGCCTCGTCCTCCATCACCTCGAGCTGCCAGAACCGCGTCAAGTCCCGTCGCCGCGCCCCTGTTCGCCTGCCAGGAGCCCCGCGTCCCCGCCTCTGTCCGGCCATCCATATCGCCGGCGCACTCAGCAGATGAGCCTTGCCACGCCGGAGTCCATCACCTGCTCGCCGCCGTTCTGCTTCACGCCATGCCGCCATGCCCGGTGCGCCCTATCGAGCTACCCTGCTTCGCCCGCTCGTACCCGTTGACCGCGCTGCGGCTGCGAGCGACCGCCAGTGGGCTTCCTAGATCCAGCCGGCCTAGTGCCTCCCTTGCCAACCCCTCTCCTCACCGACTGGGCTTAGCCCATGGTGAGGCCACACCCCAGCGCTCCCTCTTGTTTTTTTTACCTGTTGGGCTGACCAGTTTTGGCCTGTTTCTTGTTTTTTTCTCCAGAACGTTTTTCCTATTTTCCAGAGAGAGCTGTTTTTCATAAAAGCCCCTTCATGATCAAGCATATAATAACTCTCCAACCATGCATCATATGTAAAAACTCTATATATGAAACTTGCCTAGATTTTCATCTAGTTTAATAATATGCAACTTTCATCTATGTTTAAAATGTTTAAAATGATGTTTGTTTTAATTTGCCCCTATGCCATGCTAAACTGCTTTATTTCATAACTAATTAACCGTAGCTCGGTTTTAAATAA
>NC_057794.1:540024691-540026251 GCF_018294505.1 Triticum aestivum
TCTTATAGCGTTGTTAGTTGCAGGTGAAGATTGAAGTTTGTTCCTTGTTGGAACATGGAGATGTTGTTCCTTGTTGGAACATGTTTACGTGTTGGGATATCACAATATCTCTTATTTAATTAATGCATCTATGTACTTGGTAAAGGGTGGAAGGCTCGGCCTTATGCCTAGTGTTTTGTTCCACTCTTGCCGCCCTAGTTTCCGTCATATCGGTGTTATGTTCCCGGATTTTGCGTTCCTTACGCGGTTGGGCTATAATGGGAACCCCTTGATAGTTCGCCTTGAATAAAACTCCTCCAGCAACGCCCAACCTTGGTTTTACCATTTGCACTAACAACCTACCACCTTCCCTTGGGTTCTGCAGACTCAAGGGTCATATTTATTCTAACCCCCCCGGGCCAGTGCTCCTCTGAGTGTTGGTCCGATCGAGCAGACTGCGGGGCCACCTCGGGGCAAATTGAGGTTTGGTTTTACTCGTAGGATGTCTCATCTGAGTGTGCCCTGAGAACGAGATATGTGCATCTCCTATCGGGATTTGTCGGCACATTCGGGCAGTGTTGCTGGTTTAGTTTTACCTTGTCGAAAAGTCTTGTAACCGGGATTCCGAGTCTGATCGGGTCTTCCCGCTAGAAAGAATATCCTTCGTTGACCGTGAGAGCTTGTGATGGGCTAAGTTGGACACCCCTGTAGGGATTTGAACTTTCGAAAGCCGTGCCCGCGGTTATGGGCAGATGGGAATTTGTTAATGTCTGGTTGTAGAAAACCCGAAGTTGACCTTGATTAAAATGCATCAACCGCGTGTGTAACTGTGATGGTCTCTTTCCGGCGGAGTCCGGGAAGTGAACACGATGTTGGAGTTATGCTTGACGTAGGTTGTTCTAGGATCACCTCTTGATCATAGTTTCACGATCGTGCTTTGCCTTCTCTTCTCGCTCTCATTTGCGTATGTTTTAGCCACCATATATGCTAGTCGCTTGCTCCAACTCCACCTCATACCCTTTACCCTTCCTATAAGCTTAAATAGTCTTGATCGCGAGGGTGCGAGATTGCTGAGTCCCCGTGACTCACAGATACTTCCAAAACCAGTTTGAAGGTGCCGATGTTACCGAGCAGGTGACGCAACCAAGCTCAGGAGGAGCTCAATGAAGATCTTGTCCTTTGTGTTGTTTCGTTCTAGTTGTTCAGTAGTGGAGCCTAGTTGGGGTCGATCGACGACCTTGTCGCATTTGGGGTTCTTCTTTTATTTTGGTTCCGTAGTCGGACCTTGATTGTATTTGTGTGATGTAATGATTTGTTCAGGTAATTGTGTGAAGTGGCGATTGTAAGCCAACTATGTATCTCTTTCCCTTATGTATTACATGGGTTGTGTGAAGATTACCTCACTTGCGACATTGCTTTCAATGCGGTTATGCCTCTAAGTCGTGCTTCGACACGTGGGAGATATAGCCGCATCGAGGGCGTTACACATCAAGTAAGTTGTCATCGGTGCAAGCAATAAAAATTTCTCTATAAATATGTATGATTGATTGGTGTGGAGGAAATAAGCTTTATACGAGCGTG
>NC_057794.1:540026261-540028160 GCF_018294505.1 Triticum aestivum
TCGAGCTACCCTGCTTCGCCCGCTCGTACCCGTTGACCGCGCTGCGGCTGCGAGCGACCGCCAGTGGGCTTCCTAGATCCAGCCGGCCTAGTGCCTCCCTTGCCAACCCCTCTCCTCACCGACTGGGCTTAGCCCATGGTGAGGCCACACCCCAGCGCTCCCTCTTGTTTTTTTTACCTGTTGGGCTGACCAGTTTTGGCCTGTTTCTTGTTTTTTTCTCCAGAACGTTTTTCCTATTTTCCAGAGAGAGCTGTTTTTCATAAAAGCCCCTTCATGATCAAGCATATAATAACTCTCCAACCATGCATCATATGTAAAAACTCTATATATGAAACTTGCCTAGATTTTCATCTAGTTTAATAATATGCAACTTTCATCTATGTTTAAAATGTTTAAAATGATGTTTGTTTTAATTTGCCCCTATGCCATGCTAAACTGCTTTATTTCATAACTAATTAACCGTAGCTCGGTTTTAAATAATCTTTATATGTAAATGGGGTAGAAAAATGCCTAGTTTAACATGGTGTACTTGTTTTGCATGTTTATTAACTCTAAAATTATGTTTATGGCAGAACAGTACCAAACCTAATATATGCATATGAGGAGTTTCTGGACTTGTTGTTTTGTTGTTCTGGCCTCATTTAAACTTGCCTAGATTAGATAGTTTTATCATGTTTCACCTCTTGCCATGCTAACAACATTTAATCTTGTTGGGTACATAAACGAGAGAGAACTAAATAAGTCACGTGGTGTTTTGTCAATATGCAACTCGTTGCATATTGAGCTCCACTTAATTTGTAGGATTGCTTGTGCTCTTTTGCCATGCCATGCTTCTTTAAACCGGACATGCATCATACTTGGTTGTGCATCGTGCCATGCTTATGTGATGTTTGTTTACTATATTGTGTGCTTCTTTCCGGTGTTGCTTCTTCGGGTTGGTTCCGTTAACGTCGCGTTGTGAGGAACCGTTCGTCTACGTTCGTTTGTCTTCTTCATGGACTCATTCTTCTTCCTTGCGGGGTTTCAGGCAAGATGATCATACCCTCAAAATCACTTCTATCTTTGCTTTGCTAGATGCTCGCTCTTTTGCTATGCCTATGCTACGATGCCTACCACTTGCTTATCATGCCTCCCAAATTGCCATGTCAAGCCTCTAACCCACCTTGTCCTAGCAAACCGTTGTTTGGCTATGTTACCGCTTTGCTCAGCCCCTCTTATAGCGTTGTTAGTTGCAGGTGAAGATTGAAGTTTGTTCCTTGTTGGAACATGGAGATGTTGTTCCTTGTTGGAACATGTTTACGTGTTGGGATATCACAATATCTCTTATTTAATTAATGCATCTATGTACTTGGTAAAGGGTGGAAGGCTCGGCCTTATGCCTAGTGTTTTGTTCCACTCTTGCCGCCCTAGTTTCCGTCATATCGGTGTTATGTTCCCGGATTTTGCGTTCCTTACGCGGTTGGGCTATAATGGGAACCCCTTGATAGTTCGCCTTGAATAAAACTCCTCCAGCAACGCCCAACCTTGGTTTTACCATTTGCACTAACAACCTACCACCTTCCCTTGGGTTCTGCAGACTCAAGGGTCATATTTATTCTAACCCCCCCGGGCCAGTGCTCCTCTGAGTGTTGGTCCGATCGAGCAGACTGCGGGGCCACCTCGGGGCAAATTGAGGTTTGGTTTTACTCGTAGGATGTCTCATCTGAGTGTGCCCTGAGAACGAGATATGTGCATCTCCTATCGGGATTTGTCGGCACATTCGGGCAGTGTTGCTGGTTTAGTTTTACCTTGTCGAAAAGTCTTGTAACCGGGATTCCGAGTCTGATCGGGTCTTCCCGCTAGAAAGAATATCCTTCGTTGACCGTGAGAGCTTGTGATGGGCTAAGTTGGACACCCCTG
>NC_057794.1:540028667-540032315 GCF_018294505.1 Triticum aestivum
CTGGTTGTAGAAAACCCGAAGTTGACCTTGATTAAAATGCATCAACCGCGTGTGTAACTGTGATGGTCTCTTTCCGGCGGAGTCCGGGAAGTGAACACGATGTTGGAGTTATGCTTGACGTAGGTTGTTCTAGGATCACCTCTTGATCATAGTTTCACGATCGTGCTTTGCCTTCTCTTCTCGCTCTCATTTGCGTATGTTTTAGCCACCATATATGCTAGTCGCTTGCTCCAACTCCACCTCATACCCTTTACCCTTCCTATAAGCTTAAATAGTCTTGATCGCGAGGGTGCGAGATTGCTGAGTCCCCGTGACTCACAGATACTTCCAAAACCAGTTTGAAGGTGCCGATGTTACCGAGCAGGTGACGCAACCAAGCTCAGGAGGAGCTCAATGAAGATCTTGTCCTTTGTGTTGTTTCGTTCTAGTTGTTCAGTAGTGGAGCCTAGTTGGGGTCGATCGACGACCTTGTCGCATTTGGGGTTCTTCTTTTATTTTGGTTCCGTAGTCGGACCTTGATTGTATTTGTGTGATGTAATGATTTGTTCAGGTAATTGTGTGAAGTGGCGATTGTAAGCCAACTATGTATCTCTTTCCCTTATGTATTACATGGGTTGTGTGAAGATTACCTCACTTGCGACATTGCTTTCAATGCGGTTATGCCTCTAAGTCGTGCTTCGACACGTGGGAGATATAGCCGCATCGAGGGCGTTACACATCAAGTAAGTTGTCATCGGTGCAAGCAATAAAAATTTCTCTATAAATATGTATGATTGATTGGTGTGGAGGAAATAAGCTTTATACGAGCGTGCGATATGGAAGTAATAAAAGCGACAGACTGCATAATAAAGGTCCATATCACAAGTGGCAATATAAAGTGACATTCTTTCGCATTAAGATTTTGTGCATCCAACCATAAAAGCGCATGTCAACCTCTGCTTCCCTCTGCGAACCGTGTGTAGCCGTGATGGTCTCTTTTTCGTGGAGTCTGGGAAGTGAACACGGTTCTTGTGTTATGTTTGAACATAAGTAGTTTCAGGATCACTTCTTGATCACTTCTAGTTCACGACCGTTGTGTTGCTTCTCTTCTCACTCTCATTTGCGTATGTTAGTCACCATATATGCTAGTGCTTGCTGCAGCTCCACCTCACTACCCCTTCCCTGCCCATAAGCTTAAATAGTCTTGATCTCGCGGGTGTGAGATTGCTGAGTCCTCGTGACTCACAAATACTTCCAAACAGTTGCAGGTGCCGATGATATCAGTGCAGGTGACACAACCCAGCTCAAGTGGGAGCTCGATGAAGATCTTGATCGTTGTTTTTTGTCTTTTCGGTTGATCGATAGTGGAGCCTAGTTGGGACGATCGAGGATCTAGCATTTGGGGTTGTCTTCTTTTATTTTGGTTCCGTAGTCAGACCTTTGATTGTATCTTGGATGATGTATGAATTATTTATGTATTGTGTGAAGTGGCGATTGTAAGCCAACTCTTTATCCCTTTGTTATTCTGTACATGGGATGTGTGAAGATTACCCCTCTTGCGACAAGCCTACCATGCGGCTATGCCTCTAAGTCGCACCCCGACACGTGGAAGATATAGCCGCATTGTGGGTGTTACAGTCTGCTTGACACCCATGTGCGTCGGGCAGCTGTTTCTCGCATGGTTGCAGCCAGGGGTTATTCGCCAATACCAGCCTGGAGCTGCATGCATGCACTACAATTCGAAATTCTAGCACAAAGCTAATGCGCACTACAAAGAGGAACAGAGGGAGTAATATATTCTTGCTGAGTTGGAGGAGAGAAAAAAAGGGAAAGAAGATAAGTGGGTTGTAGATTAATAGCCGGCTGCAATACGTGCTTCTAAAAACTTTGTGAGAGTGTAAGGTGAGGCATAGTAGTAGATATTTATAGCTACTATTTTAAGTGATGACTATAAGATTGAATATAGATGACATGGCAACAACTCCGCCTATGTTGTCTCAACATAGCCGGTCCCAAGCCCGGGTAAAGGAGGAGGGTTGTGATAGGCTTGGCGAGCCAACATAAAAACTCAGCCACTCTTATGGAGATGAAACCCAAAAGATTTTCGTTGGGGCGTAACCCTCTCAGCGACGCGCCACATCGGAACCCGGGTGTGGTGGAAAATGGGCAAGGGCCGGGCCGTCACCCCCCAAGTGGCGCGCCGTATCTTGATTCGGATACGGTGGCAAGTGAGCGAGGATCGGGTCGTCGCATCCTTAGTGGCGCGCTACATCGGCGCCCGGATGTAGTGGAAAATGAGCAAGGGTCTTCGCATTTGACTCGACGAGTGCGAAGGGTAAGGAAGCTAGCCGAGCCTAGGAGGATTCCCTTAGGTAGCTGGAACGTAGGGTCTCTGACAGGGAAGCTTCGGGAGCTAGTTGATGCAGCAGTGAGGAGAGGTGTTGATATCCTTTGCGTCCAAGAAACCAAATGGAGAGGACAGAAGGCGAAGGAGGTGGAGGATACCGGCTTCAAGCTGTGGTACACGGGGACGGCTGCAAACAGAAATGGCGTAGGCATCTTGATCAACAAGAGCCTCAAGTATGGAGTGGTAGACGTCAGGAGACGTGGGGACCGGATTATCCTGGTCAAGCTGGTAGCTGAGGACTTGGTTCTCAATGTTATCAACGCATATGCCCCGCAAGTAGGCCACAATGAGAACACCAAGAGGGAGTTCTGGGAAGGCTTGGAAGACATGGTTAGGAGTGTACCGATTGGTGAGAAGCTCTTCATAGGAGGAGACCTCAATGGCCACGTGGGTACATCTAACACAGGTTTTGAAGGGGCGCATGGGGGCTTTGGCTATGGCATCAGGAATCAAGAAGGAGAAGATGTCTTAAGCTTTGCTCTAGCCTACAACATGATTGTAGCTAACACCCTCTTTAGAAAGAGAGAATCACATCTGGTGACTTTTAGTAGTGGCCAACACTCTAGCCAGATTGATTTCATCCTCTCGAGAAGAGAAGATAGGCGTGCGTGCCTAGACTGTAAGGTGATACCTGGGGAGAGTGTTGTACCCCAGCATAAGCTGGTGGTTGCTGACTTCCGCTTTCGGATTCGTGTCCAGCGGGATAAGCGTGCCAAGGTCGCTAGAACGAAGTGGTGGAAGCTCAAGGGGGAGGTAGCTCAGGTGTTCAAGGAGAGGGTATTTAAGGAGGGCCCTTGGGAGGAAGGAGGGATGCGGACAATGTGTGGATGAAGATGGCGACTTGCATTCGTAAGGTGGCCTCAGAGGAGTTTGGAGTGTCCAGGGGAAGGAGAAGCGAAGATAAGGATACCTAGTGGTGGAATGATGATGTCCAGAAGGCGCTTAAAGAGAAGAAAGATTGCTTCAGACGCCTATACCTGGATAGGAGTGCAGACAACATAGAGAAGTACAAGATGGCGAAGAAGGCCGCAAAGCGAGCTGTTGGTGAAGCAAGGGGTCGGGCATATGAGGACCTCTACCGATGGTTAGGCACGAAGAAAGGTGAAAGGGACATCTATAAGATGGCTAAGATCCGGGAGAGGAAGACGAGGGATATTGGCCAAGTCAAATGCATCAAGGACGGAGCAGGCCAACTCTTGGTGAAGGACGAAGAGATTAAGCATAGATGGCGGGAGTACTTCGACAAGCTGTTCAATGGGGAG
>NC_057794.1:540032631-540073496 GCF_018294505.1 Triticum aestivum
ATGAGAGTTCTACCATTGAACTGAATGACTCCTTTGATGAGACCAGCATGCGTTTTGTGCGGCGCATCCAGGAGTTTGAGGTGAAGGAGGCTTTAAAAAGGATGAAAGGAGGCAAGGCGATGGGCCCTGATTGTATCCCCATTGAGGTGTGGAAAGGTCTCGGGGACATAGCGATAGTATGGCTAACCAAGCTTTTCAACCTCATTTTTCGGGCAAACAAGATGCCGGAAGAATGGAGACGGAGTATATTAGTACCAATCTTCAAGAACAAGGGGGATGTTCAGAGTTGTACTAATTACCGTGGAATTAAGCTGATGAGCCATACAATGAAGCTATGGGAGAGAGTCATTGAGCACCGCTTAAGAAGAATGGCAAGCGTGACCAAAAATCAGTTTGGTTTCATGCCTGGGAGGTCGACCATGGAAGCCATTTTCTTGGTACGACAACTTATGGAGAGATATAGGGAGCATAAGAAGGACTTGCATATGGTGTTCATTGACTTGGAGAAGGCCTATGATAAGATACCGCGGAATGTCATGTGGTGGGCCTTGGAGAAACACAAAGTCCCAGCAAAGTACATTACCCTCATCAAGGACATGTACAATAATGTTGTGACAAGTGTTCGAACAAGTGATGTCGACACCGATGACTTCCCGATTAAGATAGGACTGCATGAGGGGTCAGCTTTGAGCCCTTATCTTTTTGCTTTGGTGATGGATGAGGTCACAAGGGGTATACAAGGAGATATCCCATGGTGTATGCTCTTTGCGGATGATGTGGTGCTAGTTGACGATAGTCGGACGGGGGTAAATAGGAAGTTAGAGTTATGGAGACAAACCTTGGAATCGAAAGGGTTTAGGCTTAGTAGAACTAAAACTGAGTACATGATGTGCGGTTTCAGTACTACTAGCTGTGAGGAGGAGGAGGTTAGCCTTGATGGCCAGGTGGTACCTCAGAAGGACACCTTTCGGTATTTGGGGTCAATGTTGCAGGAGGATGGGGGTATTGATGAATATGTGAACCATCGAATCAAAGCCGGATGGATGAAGTGGCGCCAAGCTTCTGGCATTCTCTGTGACAAGAGAGTGCCACAAAAGCTAAAAGGCAAGTTCTACAGGACGGCGGTTCGACCCGCAATGTTGTATGGCACGGAGTGTTGGCCGACTAAAAGGCGACATGTTCAACAGTTAGGTGTGGCGGAGATGCGTATGTTGAGATGGATGTGTGGCCACACGAGGAAGGATCAAGTCCGGAATGATGATATACGAGATAGAGTTGGGGTAGCACCAATTGAGGAGAAGCTTGTCCAACATCGTTTGAGATGGTTTGGGCATATTCAGCGCAGGCCTCCAGAAGCTCCAGTGCATAGCGGACGGCTAAAGCGTGCAGAGAATGTCAAGAGAGGGCGGGGTTGACCGATTTTGACATGGGAGGAGTCCGTTAAGAGAGACCTGAAGGATTGGAGTATCGACAAAGAGCTAGCTATGGACAGGGGTGCGTGGAAGCTTGCTATCCATGTGCCAGAGCCATGAGTTGGTTGCGAGATCTTATGGGTTTCACCTCTAGCCTACCCCAACTTGTTTGGGACTAAAGGCTTTGTTGTTGTTGTTGTTGTTGTTGTTATAGATGACATGGCAACAACATATAACTAGTAGGCAGCTATACTATTAACCATGCTCTTACGACTCTCCCAATGCAAGTTTCTTAGCAAGATTTTATAGGTTTTGCTGATGTGGTGATGACCCACAAGTATAGGGGATCTATCGTAGTCCTTTCGATAAGTAAGAGTGTCGAACCCAACGAGGAGCAGAAGGAAATGATAAGTGGTTTCGAGCAAGGTATTCTTTGCAAGTACTAAAATAAGTGGTAACAGATAGTTTTGTGATAAGATAATTTGTAACGAGCAACAAGTAACAAAAGTAAATAAGGTGCAGAAAGATGGCCCAATCCTTTTTGTAGCAAAGGACAAGCCTGGACAAACTCTTATATGATGTAAAGCACTCCCGAGGACACATGGGAATATCGTCAAGCTAGTTTTCATCACGTTCATATGATTCGCGTTTGGTACTTTGATAATTTGGTATGTGGGTGGACCGGTGCTTGGGTACTGCCCTTACTTGGACAAGCATCCCACTTATGATTAACCTCTATTGCAAGCATTCGCAACTACAACAAAAGTATTAAGGTAAACCTAACCATAGCATGAAACATATGGATCCAAATCAGCCCCTTATGAAGCAACGCATAAACTAGGGTTTAAGCTTCTGTCACTCTACAACCCATCATCTACTTATTACTTCCCAATGCCTTCCTCTAGGCCCAAATAATGGTGAAGTGTCATGTAGTCGACGTTCACATAACACCACTAGAGGAGAGACAACATACATCTCATCAAAATATCAAACGAATACCAAATTCACATGACTACTAATAGCAAAACTTCTCCCATGTCCTCAGGAACAAAAGTAACTACTCACAAAGCATAAACATGTTCATAATCAGAGGAGTATTAATATGCATACAAGATCTGAACATATGATCTTCCACCAAATAAACCAACTAGCATCAACTACAAGGAGTAATTAACACTACTAGCAACCTACTAGCACCAATCCCGGACTTGGAGACAAGAATTGGATACAAGAGATGAACTAGGGTTTTGAGATGAGATGGTGCTGATGAAGATGTTGATGGAGATTGCCCTCTCCCGATGAGAGGAGCGTTGGTGATGATGATGGCGATGATTTCCCCCTCCGGGAGGGAAGTTTCCCCGACAGAACAGCTCCGCCAGAGCCCTAGATTGGTTCCGCCAAGGTTCCGCCTCGTGGCGGCGGAGTTTCGTCCGAGAAGATGGCTTATGATTTTTTTCCCACCGAAAGACTCCATATAGCAGAAGGTGGCCACCAGAGGGCCACCAGGGGGCCCACGAGGTAGGGGGCGCGCCCAGGGGGTAGGGCACGCCCCCCACCCTCATGGGCAGGGTGTGGCCCCCTGGTGAAGTTCTTGCTCTCAGTATTTTTTATATATTTGGAAAACATCTTCCGTGAAGTTTCAGGACTTTTGGAGTTGTGCGGAATAGGTCTCTAATATTTGCTCCTTTTCTAGCCTAGAATCCCAGCTGCCGGCATTCTCCCTCTTTATGTAAACCTTGTAAAATAAGAGAGAATAGGCATAAGTATTGTGACATAATGTGTAATAACAGCCCATAATGCAATAAATATTGATATAAAAGCATGATGCAAAATGGACGTATCAACTCCCCTAAGCTTAGACCTAGCTTGTCCTCAAGCGAAAAGCCGAAATCGAAAAATATGTCCACATGTTTAGAGATAGAGGTGTCGATAAAAATAAAATACGGACATGAGGGCATCATGATCATTCTTAGAACAGCAACTTATATAATTCTTGTCATATGATCTCTAATGCTAGAGTAATAATTCAATCACAATATCAAGTATGAATCGTAAACTTCATTGAAAACTAGCAAACTACAATCTCAGTCATTGAAGCAATTGCAATTTATCATAACATAGGAAAGAGTCAATGTATAAGAGCTTTTCAGCAAGTCCACATACTCAACTATCATATAATCTTTCACAATTGCTGACACTCACGCAATACTTATGGGTATGGAGTTTTAATCGGACACAGAGAAAGATAGGGGCTTATAGTTTTGCCTCCCAACATTTTACCTCAAGGGTAATGTCAACAGTACTAGTTCATGAAAACTCACATCCAATTAGCCATATATACCAGGATCTTTCCAACATATTGTGCTTGCCAAAGGATAAAATGTTAAAAGGAAGGGTGAAGATCACCATGACTCTTATGCAATGTGGGAGATAAAAGTAAAAGATAGGCCCTTCGTAGAGGGAAGCAGAGGTTGTCATGCGCTTTTATGGTTGGATGCACAAAATCTTCATGCGAAAGAACGTCACTTTATATTGCCACTTGTGATATGGACCTTATTATGCAGTTTGTCGCTTTTATTACTTCCATATCACACGCTCGTATAAAGCTTATTTCCTCCACACCAACCAATCATACATATTTAGAGAGCAATTTTTTATTGCTTGCACCGATGACAACTTACTTGATGGATCTTACTCAATCCATAGGTAGATATGGTGGACTCTTATGGCAAGACTGGTTTAAGGGTATTTGGAACCACAAGTAGTATCTCTACTTGGTGCAATGAATTTGGCTAGCATAAGGGGGAAAGGCAAGCTCATCATGTTGGAAGGTCCAAGACAATATAATTTATCTCAGATGTAAGAAAACATAACCCATTACGTTGTCTTCCTTGTTCAATGTCAACTCTTTAGCATGTCATATTTTAATGAGTGCTCACAATCATAAAAGATGTCCAAGATAGTATATTTATATGTGAAGACCTCTCTTTCTTTATTACTTCCTATTAATTGCAATGATGACCAAAACTGTGTTTGTCAACCCTCAACAACTTTTATTCATCATACTCTTTCTATGTGAGCTCATTACTCTCCATAAGACTCACATGATCTCTTTGTTTCTTTTTATTTCTTTCTCTTTTCTTTTATTCACTTAGGATCATGGCAAAATAATCAAGCCCTTAACTCAACACTAATCTTTATTATATAGCTCACGAACTCGATTACATAGAAGGATGATAAAGCAAAACTCACAACTAGATCATACTAAGAACTTTTATTCTACTAGATCAAGATATTACCAAAAGGATCGAACTAAGAAAACGATAAAGATAAAGTGATGGTGATACGATATCGGGGCACTCCCCCAAGCTTGGCAGTTGCCAAGTCGAGTGCCCATACCAGATACTCAATTCTTCTTTGTTGGTGGAGACGGTGGTGATTTTGTTGATGGTGTAGGATTCTTCCTTAATTTACGTTTGAGGACAGAATTTTGGTCCCTTAGGTCCTCGATCTCCTGCTCCAAGCTCAGTATCTTTTTGCATAGTTCCTGTTTGTTCTCCTGCAAGAGGCGAAAAGGGATAAACTCGATCTTAGGTTTCTTTACCCTATCCGGGAGGCTTGACTTTTTGAACTCCACATGCATGTCCCCAGGTTGAGGTAGTGGGACTTCATCTTCATCTGAGCTCGTCTCCTCCTTTCCCTTGGGTTCATACTCCTCTTCTTCTTCCGTAGTCCAACCGCAATGCTCCACATCCCCATAGACCTTAGGATCTGCAAGGTATAATCAGCCACGTAGCTTTCTCCTTCCGAATCCTCGGACGACATGTTGCTCTGTCTACAGCAGGACAGCTCAAAACAAAGACAAGAGATATTTGCATGATACGGGAGTCAAAACCCCGGGGAGATTATATAATAAATTTTTACTGACCAAAATACGTGTCGTGTACGAAAACGGAGTCCGGAGAGCACATGAGGTGCCCACGAGGTAGGGGTGCGCCTAGTAGGGTAGGGCACGCCCTCCACCCTTGTGGAGCCCTCGTGTCCTTCCCGGACTGCTGCTTATTTTTCTATTTTTCTAAATATTCCAAAACAAAGAAACATTGCCTTAAAAACTATTTTGGAGTCGGTTTACTTACCGTACCACATACCTATTCCTTTTCGGAGTCTGAAGCGTTCCGGAAAGTTTCCCTTATGTATTCTTCCGGGGTTACGGTTTCAATAACATTGGTTTCAACATTTATGGGATTACCTGAGATATAGTGTTTGATTCTTTGACTGTTCACCACCTTCGGATTGGTGCCTTCGAAGTTGTTGATTTTTATGGCACCGAAATGGTAGACCTCCTCGATAACATAAGGACCATCCCATTTAGAGAGAAGCTTTCCTGCAAAAAATCTTAAATGAGAGTTGTATAGAAATACATAATCACCTACATTAAACTCACGCTTTTGTATCCTTTTATCATGCCATCTTTTAACTTTTTCTTTAAACAACTTGGCATTTTCGTAGGCTTGGGTTCTTCATTCATCAAGTGAGCTAATATCAAATAACCTCTTCTCACTAGCAAGTTTAAAATCATAATTAAGTTCTTTAATAGCCCAATAAGCCTTGTGTTCTAGTTCGAGAGGTAAGTGACATGCTTTTCCATAGACCATTTTATACGGAGACATACCCATAGGATTTTTATATGCAGTTCTATAGGCCCATAATGCATCATCAAGTTTTTTGGACCAATTCTTCCTAGACCTATTAACAGTCTTTTGCAAAATTAATTTGAGTTCTCTATCACTCAATTCTACTTGACCATTCACTACAAAAAAAGACACATCCGTGACATTTTGGGCCGAACGATTTTTTTTCTGTCATACATATGACACTTCTATGACAATAATTGTGACAAAACCCAGTATCATCATAGATGTGGTGGGCTCCTACTTCTATGACAAAAAATCATGACAGAAAATGGGCTTTTCGTCTTGGGCGGGCCGGAGACGCAGCTGCCTGACATTCTTTGGGCCGTCCATGACGGAAAAAACCGTGGTAGAAGCGAGGGGGAGGAAAATTTTGGGGAGTTCCCAGTTACGGTGGGAGGTCGGGGGCCAAGCGATGCGCGTTTCTCTCGTACACGTACGCGCGTGTGTGCAAGGCGTTGGCTCTAACTGAACCCGAGCGAGGCGTTGGGCTCTAACTGAACCCGAGCGATTGCACTGCAGGCTACGCGTTACTGAACCCGAGCGATCGATCGATGGCTGTTAACTGAACCCGATCGAGCGATTCCTTGGCTACTGCTGCTAACTAAAGCCGATCGATGGGATGAACAGTGAGCATTGCGGGGGGTTTGGATGAATAGTGAGCGGTGGCGTTGCCTCTGGATGAACAGGACCCCGTGGTGTGGTGGAGGGCTGGATGAACAGTAGACGGTGGAGGGGTGGATGAACAGGACCCCGTGGTGTGGAGGGTTGGATGAATAGTAGACGGTGGAGGGGTGCCCGTGGAGGGGTGGTTGAACAGGACCCCGTGGTGTGGAGGGCTGATGAACAGTAGACGGTGGAGGGGTGGTTGAATAGTAGCCGGTGGAGTAGCGCGCGGTGAAGGCTGGATGAATAGGAGCCCATGGAGGCTGGAGGAGGTCGACGGTGGATGAACAGTAGCTCGTGGAGGCTGGAGGGGGTCGACGGTGGAGATGAACAGTATCCCGTGGAGTCCCGTTTTGCGGTACGCCACACCCCTCCCGATGAACAGGACCCTCGTTTCTACCGTAGAGCTCCAACACAAGTCTGTTTCCTATGTTTTGCGGTACGCCACACCCCTCCCGATCAACAGGACCCCCGTTTCGACCGTAGGAGGTCCGTTTCCTCTGTTTTGCAGTACGCCACACCCCTCCCGATCAACAGGACCCCCGTTTCGACCGTAGGAGGTCCGTTTCCTCCGTTGTGCAGTACGCCAGACCTCGTTTCCATCGCCTCTTCCATCCAAGCCCCCCGATGAACACGACCACGCATTCCGTTCCGACCCATGAACACGACGACGACGTTGTTTCTCCGTTCCGACCCAGCCATGTACACGAGCCCTCGCCGTATGTATGCGCGAGTAGGCGTTCGAGACCCCGCCCGTATGTACACATACGTGGCCGTATTTTCTTTCTTGCACCCTGGCCGCTGTACGTACGTGTACATGCTACGTGCGCACCTCTACTACGACACGTGGGCGCCTCTATATCCACCAGTATATATGTACGTACACGTTCGCGACCAGAATGACAACGCTACGTACGCTTCGACCAGGTGGGTCCCGACTATCAGGCACTTCCTTGCGTGCGAAGCTGTAGCTGGTGGGTCCCAGCAGTCATGGGGGAAATGTTTTTTCGTGAAATACGGTGGCCTGTCCGGTGGGTCCCTACTGTCAGGTGGAGGAAACATTATTTTCCGCGTAATAAGGAGGCACTTCCTTGCTGCGGCCGTGGACCCAGCTGTCAGCCTCTCCACGTACAGTCCACGTCCGATGGAAGTCGTTCCTTGACCACGTTAACCACGCCACGTCGAGAGCACCAGGGCAGTGGACGACAGTGAGGCCTAGGAAGGGGACGACGCGGAGCCGGGGAAGACGCAGCAGTGGAAGCCCGCACGGAGAGGAGTACGAGGATTCATTGGTTCGGCTGCGGTGTGAGGCTGCCGTCGCCGCAGAATAACAGGGGGTGTGGGTGAGTAGAGGGATGGCCTGGCCAGCGGTGGGAGTAGTACGGGTGGTGAGGCCTCCGCGGCATCACAGCCGGCCACGGGAGGCAGGAGCATGCGGCACGACCGACGCTGCTTTGGGCGGCTGGAGCAAGAAGACCAGAGGTTGAAGAAGCACTACGACCGTTGGATGCACATCGTACGGTCACTGGAGCTAGAATCGTTCATATTGACTAAAGTTGACAAAGGCCCCCGTCCCAGTCAACTTAGTAGGCCCACAAGTCAGCCTCCCACCATGGTGGGTCCCAGCTAGTAGGGGGAGTATTCATTTTTTTGTGCATAATAAGGAGGCACTTCCGGTGGGTCCGAGCTGACAGTGGGGGGAACGTTTTTTTCGCGAAATACGCTGGCCCGTCCGGTGGGTCCGAGCAGTCAGGGGGGCAACATTTTTTGTGAAATAAGGTGGCCCGTTCGGTGGGTCCCTGCTGTAAGATGGGGGAATAATTATTTTGCGCGTAATAAGGAGGCACTTCCTTGTGGCCGCCTGGACCCAGCTGTCAGCCTCTCCACGTACAGTACTCTTCCGATGGAAGTCGGTCGTTGACCACGTTTACCACACCGCGCCGAGAGCACCAAGGCGGTGGTCTGGACGACGGCGAGGCCTAGGAAGGGGACGATGCGGGGCCGGGGAAGACGCAGTAGTGGAAGCCCGCGCGGAGAGGAGTACGAGGGTTCACTGGTTCGGCTGCGGTGTGAGGCTGCCGTCGCCGCAGAATAACAGGGGGTGTGGGTGAGTGGAGGGATGGCCTGGCCAGCGGTGGGAGTAGTATGGGGGAGGTGAGGCCTCCGCGGCAGCACAGCCGGACACGGGAGGCAGGAGCAGGCGGCACGACCGGCGCTGCTTTGGGCGGCTGGACCAAGAAGACCAGAGGTTGAGGAAGCACTACGACCGTTGGATGGACATCATACGGTCACTGAAGCTAGAAACGTTTATTATTGACTAAGTTGACAAAGTCCTTGGTACACTCCAACTTAGTAGGCCCACGGGTCAGCCTCCGAAACGGTGTGCCCCAGATGTCAGGGGGAGGAATCATTTTTTGGGCGGCCGAAGCTAAGAATATCCGAAATTGAAGAAGAAGCACGACATCCGTTGGATAGACATCCAACGACCACTGCTGCTAGAACCGTGTGTTGACTATAATAAGTTGGCAAAGCCTTGCATACGCGTCAACTTATTTTTTTTAGGGGACGCGTCACTTAGTAGGCCCAGAAGTGTGTGGCAGAGAACTTATAGCCCATTTACGTTTTGTAAGAATGTACAGCCCATTTTGGAATTCTAATGGAATTTACAACAGTCCATTTATAGTTTGTTAAAAGTACAGCCCATTTTCTAGCTAGGAAAATGATTAATAATTTCAACCAACCATTGAAGACAGAATTCAATAAAATTTCCCACATTTTGATGGGCTCCGAAATATTTTTATCCCGAAATTTCTAGTCAGATTAAATATAAATTTGTATTACGTAAAAATCTAACGAAACATTGCGCGCGCAACAATGAAAATTTAAGATTTTCAAAATCTATAAATAATATTTTATAAACTAATTTCGTGTTTGGTGCATTTTTTATAGTTACTGCCTAGTTTTTATAATTACATCCCATTTATTATTTTTTAAAGCCCATTTTCCTGTTAAGCCTAATGCATCCCTCGTAGGAAAGATTTGCAGCCCAGCGGGTATTCCTCAAAAAGACGTATAGCTGGGCTAGCCATTTTCATCTTGAAAAAATTAGTATCTGGGCTGGATATCTGGCCTGGGCTAGACAGGCCACAGCCCGCCCAGTTAATACCCTGCTCTCCTCAATACTGCTCAAACTGCTTGGTCCCAGCTGTCGGCCGCACCTTGTGCAATTCTCTCGTTTATATTGACTACATAGGTTGACAATGGTGTGGGACCGTGATGTCAGGAAACCAGGAGAAAGCAAAAAAAATAGTTGTACATAATAAGGAGGCACTTGCGTACGTACGGCTATGGCCCTAGTGGGTCCCTAGTGTCATCCAGTCAAAATAAAGTCATCTCCTGAATCCTCATGTTCGTTGATGATGTTAACAATGCTCGGCGCCACGGCGAGCGCAACAACTCGAAGGACAACGGAGAGGGCCTCGCGGGCCCTACAGATGGTCTGATACAGCGCCCGCTACTCATTCAGGAAGCCAGGATCATCGGACACCTATGAGCACCTTCGAGAAACTGAGACGGCATGAAACGGTAAGGCCGCGCTTGGGAGCTCTGGTTTATTTCAAACCTGTATTAACATACAAGTGTAATTTACCCGTCATCGAAAACAACGCGTAAAATACAGGCGTAATGAAACTGAGGGCCCGAGGTCTGTAAGTAAAACCGGCGGGTTACGCGTGTAATTTGAGAGACCAGTGTATATTTTACGAGCACTGCTATATGGACGACATTACCAAACGATACATGCACGACGTGCGTATCATGCCATCCATGGGCAAGGCTGAAACAGCAGCTAACGGCTGAATTAGCAATTGTCCGAGTGTTGTTCAACGTTTTTATCGTGTGTCAAGTACTTCCGATATTTTACTAGTCGAAATCGACCAACCAAGCGCCTTCGCCCGAGACCATCTGCTTTAATTTACAAGCGTCAGTTTTACAAGCGGTTTTGGTTGGAAAATGATGATCCAATCACGGCCTAATATCATGAGTTGGTCGGAAGATCATATGGTTTCACGTCTAACCAACCCGACTTGTCGCATAGGCTATGAATGAAACATCAGACGGTGAACTTCTTAAGCACGAAAACAACAAAAGAGGATGATCTTCTTAACAAGCAAATCACTGGCATTAGATCGACATGCAAAACAATACGAAGCATTATTCTCAGGAGGCTAGGTGAACAGCTCATGATGCCGCATGCCACAACATTCCAAGCTCAACTTTGCAATCAAACACAAGGCCTGGCATTACATAGACAATATTCAGAACAAACTCTTAACACAGGAATATCTCAGCAGAGTAACTACCTACTTCTAAACTGAACATAGGAATAGGAAAAAACACTCGATGCTTCTGGCTAACATCAATGAGAAAATTTTGACAAGGTTTTCCAATTCCAATATATAAAACTAACGTCTTCTTGCTAACATCAATGATTAAACTTTGACAAGCTTTTCCCATTCAAAATATGTAATGCCTATGATCGTGGAGTCCTATCGTTTCTTGCTAACATCAATGATTAAACTTTGACAAGCTTTTCCCATTCAAAATATGTAATGCCTATGATCGTGGAGTCCTGTCGCTTCTTGCTAACATCAATGATTAAACTTTGACAAGCTTTTCCCATTCAAAATATGTAATGCCTATGACCGTGGAGGCACTCCACGTGTTGTTAAATTGCCAATGGTCTCTGCAGACTAGTCATGTCACCGGTGTCTAATAATACTCTGTAAAGCTTCTTGGTCATTCCTTCTGTAATGTAGAGCAAACAGTGTCTGCTTCTTTCTGCAAAGTGGAACGACCAACTGGACCCAGTAATGTAGCAGTTTGCCTTGGACACATTGGCTCCTTTTGTGCAGTTGAACTAAAATCGAAGTCGGAATAAAACCGAGCTTTAATTTTGATATCCCTGTAAGCAACAAAAGGTATAAGGGAAACAATTACTGAGAAATAACGGTTGATGACTTGTACTCCCAGAAGAAAAACATCTACTGATCTACCTTATCTGAATGGGAAACAAAGCAGGAGAGTAGCAATTCTCAATCAGTGTGATTCATTCATATTAACTAAGACATTATCTTAACAATGCCTTGTTTCAAGATGTATAAAGAACAAAAAAGAAGAAAAGTATCATTCCTAAAACAATGCGACTGATTCATTTTAACAGAGACATTATCTTAACAATACCTTGGTTAAACATGTAGAAAGAACTACAAAGCAGGATAGTACCATTTGTAAAACACTATAAGTCTGTAACTGATACATAATAACAGAGACATTATCTGAACAACACATTTCTTAAACATGTACTCCGGCCAATCCCTAACAGAAATGGTACTCCTGCCGATCCCTAACAAGTGTTTGCAGTTTTGAACTAAGATTCAGTAGTTAATTCGGAGGAAGGTTGGTACTGACCATTCAAGACCAAGATTTGAAACAACTCGTGAGGAAGATCTCACAGAAATCTCAACACATATATGGAAATCCGGTCTCGTTTTGTGCAGTTCCACCAAAATTAAGCGAAGCAAAATGTCGCAATAGCAACAAGTTGAAAAGATATCCCTGTTTAAACAGAGGCAAAAAAGGAATCAATTACTGGCCAATAAAGGAGGATGAAACATGCGGCCACAAAAATGGTAATCCGGCCAATCCCTAACAAGTGTTGCAGTTTTGAAATAAGATTCAGTAGTTAATTCTGAGAGTGGCATCAATTACTGGCTTATAAAGGGGGTGATGCTGAATTTGTTGTAACAAAGCAACAAGCATCATGTCTGGGTTTGTCCCATTTTTGTTCACTACTTAATGAGAAAAGACAGCAATACAATAGCTTCAATTCAACATTTATTTAAAACAGTACCAATACAAGTAGCACAACATCTCAAAGCACACTGCACAATCATGTGGATGAAGGCCTGTACTGACCTTTCATGAGACCAACAACGATAAAATACGAATCTGCCAACACGAATAGGAAATCCAATCTCGTTTTGTGCAGTTGCACTGAGATCAAGCAAAGTGTTTCGCGTAGCAAAGCAAAATGTCACAATAGCAACAAGTTTAATAGATATCCCTGTTTAAACAGAGGCAAAAAAGGAATCAATTACTGGCTAATAAAGAAGGATGAAACATGCGGCCACAAAAATGGTAATCCCGCCAATCCCTATCAAGTGTTGCAGTTTTGAAATAAGATTCAGTAGTTAATTCTGAGAGTGGCATCAATTACTTGCTTATAAAGGGGGTGATGCTGAATTTGTTGTAACAAAGCAACAAGCATCATGTCTGGGTTGGCCCCATTTTTGTTCACTACTTAATGGGAAAAGACAGCAATACAATAGCTTCAATTCATCATTTATTTAAAACAGTACCAATACAAGTAGCACAGCATCTCAAAGCACACTGCACAATCATGTGGATGAAGGCCTGTACTGACCTTTCATGAGACGACCAAGATAAAATACGAATCTACCAACATGAATAGGAAGTCCAATCAAGTTTTGTGCAGTTGCACTGAAATCAAGCAAAGTTGCCGGTGTGACATTTAAGTTTTCTATAGCAACAAGTTGAATAGATATCCCTGTTTTAAGAGGCAAAAAAGAAAACAATTACTGGCCAATAAAGGAGGATGAAACATGCGGCCACAAAAAGAAGCATCTACCGTATCTTGATGGAAAACAGAGTATAGGACAATAGCATTTCTAAAACGGTTGCATTGATTCATATTAACAGAGAAATTCTCTTAAAACAGATCAGTAGTTAATTCTGAGAGTGACATCAATTACTGGCTTATAAAGGGGGTGATGCTGAATTTGTTGTAACAAAGCAACAAGCATCATGTTTGGGTTGGTCCCATTTTTGTTCACTACTTAATGGGAAAAGACAGCAATACAATAGCTTCAATTCATCATTTATTTAAAACGGTTGCATTGATTCATATTAACAGAGACATTCTCTTGAAACAACATTCGTTAAAAAATGTAATTTACTTTTAACAGTGGCATTGCTTCAATTTTCCGGTGGCATTCTTAGAATAACAACAGAAAAATAGCTGCATGGGACATGCCAGCACCATGTGCGTCCACACGTATAAATGGGTGATGCAGAGTATGTAGCCAAGCAACATATATGCGCTGGTCCCATATTTGTTCTCTTTGAACCTTCTTCCTATGTGAGGGCAGCAAATCTAGTCGTGCACAAACTACCCGACCCCCCAGTTTCTTTCCCTTTTCAACAAAGAGATCGGTTCCTTACAAATGTGTGTACTGGGTTACCCTCTTTTTCCCTTTTCGACCTACAAAGCGGCTGGATAGCCAGTCTATACTACTTTCTGCCCCTCCTTTCCTCATCGAACCACGTCCTAGATTCTTGCTCCAGCCCACCACACCCTTCTTTCCTCTTTGAACCAAGACCTAGATTCGACTACAAATCGAAAAAGATCCACATGCAGCTAGAGCAACAACGGTTTCAAAGAAACTTATACCTTAGGGTCGTCGGGATGTGGCAAGGCGTGCGGCGGGAGGTAGGATCTGCCCACATTACATACGGCAGCGAGGAAGAAGGGGTCGGTGGCCCTCCCGCACAGGTGCTGGGTGAAAGATAATAGCGCAGCCGGCAGTGGATTGCCTTCCTCGCCGAAGGCGATAGAGTGAACGCTGCACCTCCTCCCCTTCCCAGTGCGACGGGATACAGACACCTCCTTCACCAGCTGTGAGGGGGGAGAGAGACAAGAGGCCAACACAGTCTTGTTTAGATCTGGTGAAGAGAGGGTGAGAGACTGTGAATATAGCAAACCCTAGCAAATGAACGCTGAGCCTCCAGCGTGTAACATATATGTAGTGTGGCGAGCATGTGGAGAGTGCAAACCCTAGAGAACAAGCGATGAGGCTCCCACTTATATATCTCCATCTCCAATCATATTTGTCCAACTGGCACATTATTTACGTTGTTAATTATATACGCAGCAATATTAACGTACATCATCTCTTGTTTGCGCATGTCCGGACCGCTGCCACGGCCGGTCCTGACCAACCCGAACCCTCTCCATCACCCGTGCGTGCTTCCCGCCCAAAACGGCCAGTGCCGCATTCATGCCTGGCCAGAGCGGACGCGACCTCTCACTGGCGCCGGCATTGAAGCGGCGCGCCGGCTGAGAGAGCGTCGCCCGCGCCGCTTCCGTGTGCACGCGGCTGCTCCGCGTTCAAAGGTCGCAATAGCCGGCTACAACATGCATGTAAAAAGTTCTTGGGAGTCCGTGCTACAGCTAGCTGTCCTCCCCCAACTCGTCAATCTCTTCCAGTAGTGCTAGTACTCCATGGCGTGATCCATCGACAAGTAGGCGAGAAAGTTATGGTATACAACTCGGTTTGCGGTGAGTGGCATGCCGAGCAATCGTGTGAGACACGAACACGACATACGTGATTTAAACATTGGTTTTGCTCGATGGCGCGATCCAACGAAACGAAATGCTGGTTTCTCCCCGTTTCCATTTTTTCTCCGGAAAAACGGAAACTTTTCCACTCCATTTTCATTCCTATTCCAAGGTTGCCCCGTTACAACATTCCATCAAATACAAAGGAAAACTAACACGCATGCTGATGCATCTCAATGATTCACAGATCATAGCCAATATTTACTTCACAACTAAAGAAAAAAGTTGTGAGAGCGTGTACGAAAGAAAAACTACTGATGGGGTCACTACGATTAAACCCTAAACCCTAAACATGATTTAATTTCCTGGCCAGGTAGAACCTGTCAAAGGAAAGACGGCTGGCACCCTCGAATCATACGATGCTTTTGTGCAGTTCCACTAAAATCGACCTGAGCATCCCTGATGGCAAAGATATTGAAAAAGTGTGATTAGAATAATAGTACTGGCACTAGTTCATGAGACATAAACTCATCACAAGTAGAAGCCGGTAGAAGTAGAGAAATATCGACATGGAGATGGAGCTACGGCAGTGGAGCAAGCCGGCTCCAAAAGGAAGATGGACTACCTGGGACGTTGGGCTGTAGCTAGAAGGGCGGTTGGGACGCGGCATCGGCCCATACCGCGGTGACCCCGATTGGGACGCACTGACTGTGGGTTTTCTCCCTCGCCGATGTCGACCGCGTCTACGCAGAACATTGTTCCCTTCCCCCAGCTGCAGGATCAGGCCCGTCGTTCTATGCTTGTGAAGAGAGCAACCTAAGCAAGCAGGCTTGTAGCTTAGGCTCCTGCTAGTGTATATATAGTGGTTTTATTTTTCTCTCCATATCAACCATTTTATATTGCGTACGTGTCATTCAAGAGTGAAATGATGGTTGCTTCTTCCGACTAACTTACTGTGTGATTTGACTGCTCCTTAGTGGCCCCTACACGTACTCCCCCTACATGTATGCAACAGTCACACGTACACATGGACGCAAAAACGCACGTGACGCCCTAATGCATGCATGTCCGAGCACACGACGGAACACACACGGTGACGCTCAAGTGCTCAACCTACACATGCATGCACACACATACTCAGTCGGGGTGAGCTAGTGACCGTATGAACACCGGAAAATATATATATTGAGCGCAATGAGCATATTATGAAGTCCACTGACCGTATTTTTACAAATATATAGTGACAGACAGTGTATTTATCTTGTTTGAAATTAAGCCATGTTAACCGGAGAGGAGGCAGCATGGACTAGCATTACTTTGCTGTGTCCCATCAACTTGCCGAACAAGGAGAAGGTTGCAGGACGGGAGAAGCTTGCGCGTGGTGGCTCGCAGGACAAGGAGAAACTTTTGACTAATGCAAGCTCTCCCTCGCTCACGCGGTGGACGTGTAATAGTTAATTCGGTGTCAGATTGCCAGAAGCATACTACACTTTACTAGGAACCGGCTGGAGGAGCGTCTGCACTCTTATTATAATTTTAAAATGTGATAAAGCAATCTTCAACACATTTGGTTCTCTTCGAGGGTTCTCGCATGTGATAATGGAAGTTGATTGCATGGAACACTCGCCACAATTCTCGCTTAATTTTGGCTCATATCCTGTTACAAATAGTAGCGCTCAGTAATATTTCCTCTTTTTTTGTTATTCAGCATGTAAACAGGTCAGCAAACCTTGTGGCGCATCTTCGTGCAAACTGTGCTTGCTGCACTTTGAATGTGGCCGAGAGCTGGCTTGATGAAACACCTCGCTTCCTACTTCTTTTTTGGCTTCCTAGTGACCAGTGTCTTGGCTAGTCGTCCTAAGAATGCTTATATATGAATAAAGCTCTCTCATTTACCCGCAAAAAGATTAAGCCATATTAACCAGACAGGAGGGAGTATGGACTAGCACTACTTTTTGGTGTGTCCCGTCAACTCGCAGAACGAGGAGAAGCTTGCAGGACAAGGTGAAGCTCGCTTACGCCTTTTGACTAATGCAACCTACCCTCAGTGGACATGCATCAGTCCATTCGGTGTCACATTGTCAGAGGCATACACTGTAGTACCCAACATGCGGAGTACCATCATTGTTCGACTTCACGAAGGGGCGAAGAGCCAAGCGCAGTACTAGTACGCGTACTTGGTTTTGCACCTTCATACTACTCCACCCTTCGTCACAGTTTATAGGGCGCGCTTCATTATGATGCATTTCTCTCAATGCATTTCCACCACCAGAGAGACTTTAGACGCGTTTGGTTTAATGCTCAATTAATTAGGGCGTGGTAACCGTGATCAAGTCCACAATTTTCTGTCCATGTACTGTACTACTACGGAGTGCATGCATGTGTGTACCCGGGGTGGAAGCACTGCATGCATGTGTGTACGCATTATTCCCTCTAGTAATAGACGCCGTGTTATAACTACCAATGCTATTTTTCAGGCCGATCGCTAGTCCCCTTGGTCCCACAATTTTTTTTTCTTTTTTCTGAAGCGCGTTGTATAAACAGTGACGGATGGAGTAGTATGAGCGGATTCAAAGAAGAGCGTATTGATGGTTGCTTCTTCAGAGCAACTTACAGTGGAAAAGGTGGGGCTTATGATTTGACTGCTCATTACTCACTATTAATGCGGCGCAACGATCGGGCTGAGTCTCCCATGCGGTTGTGCACTACCCCCTCGGTTCTTAAATATACTCCGGAGTATTTGTCTTTCTAAAATATGTTGAAATCTCTGTTAAGACGAATAGAATATTTAGGAACGGAGGGAGTACACATACGAAGCAAAATGAGTGAATCTACACTCTAAAATATGCCCGTTTGAAATTTGTAAAAAGACAAATATTTAGGAACGAAGGAGTATAATTTCGTGCATGGCACATGGACCCGGATGATGAAGAGGCTTCTGGCAATGCTATCAAGCTTCCATCATTTGTTTACATAATTGACGTACTATACAAATAATTTTCCAGCAACATGAAATTGTACAATGGTGTGAGCTTTCAGCTTTTGTTTTGCGTGTCTTGCCATCGATGCTCTTTCGGAAACAATAAAAAACTAACTTCCTTGCTAATGCATGTCAATTATTAGCAGATCAGAGCTAATAATTACATCACAACTGAAGACAAAGTTGTGAGAATGTGTTAAATTAAAATTGATCCATGCTTTCATTGGCAGCAATGTCCCCGGGCTCTGTCTAAATCAACAAGGCATGTTGGGAAAAAAAAGTAGCTGTCTGGAGCATGCAACATTCCGATCATTTTGTGCAGTTCCACTAAAATAGAGCTGAGCGTCCCTGTTCCAAAGATATCAAGTGTGATTACGATAATAGAGGACTGCTGATGAAACAATAAACACACAAATAGAAGCCGGTCACCTTTGTGGTCTCTCTTAAGACAAACTAGTTGGAGAAGATTAGGCTCGGAGTTGGATGAGGAGGATAGAGCAAAACCAATCTCCCTTTGTGCAGTCGCACTGAAATGTAGAGACGTTTCCCGTGTGACATTTTAGTACAACTGCACAAAACACTCTTAAGAAAAAAGTGATTTATGCAGTTCACCAAAAGGTCGCAATAGCAACGAGGTGAAATGGATAGCCCTGTTTGCAAAAAAGAGGTAGAAAGTAAACAATTACTGGCCAATAACAGTTGATGACACATGCGACGACAAAAAAGAAGCATATTCCTTGTCCTAAGGGAAGATAACAACACGGTTGTGTTTGTCTAAAACGGTGTGAGGACGAGAATGCAATATGGAAAGTACGCCGGACGAGCTACGTTTTGGGCAAAGAACTATGGAAGATCCACATGCAGCGACGTGGAAAAACGGGCAGTGAAGCAAGGCCGGAGGGGATACCTGGAGGTCGTCGAGATGTAACTAGGTGAGCGGCGGCGGGCGGAATCTGCGAGCAGGTGGCGTAGGCCCTGCCGCGCCGGAGCTTGGTCAAAGAGAACGGAGTGTACCGCAGATCGGGACGTGCTGCCTCGGCGCCGTCGAACGGAGAAATGATGCACTTCCTTCCTTCCCCCGGCGGACAGGATGCGGCCGAATCAGTGACCAACTGTGAGAGAGAGAGAGAGGCCACCGCACTCCCTTTCCCCTGGCGGACGGGATGCGGCTGGATCAGTGACCAACGGTGAGAGAGAGAGGCCACCGCACTCCCTTTCCCCCGGCGGACGGGATGCAGCCGGATCAGTGATCAACGGTGAGAGAGAGAGAGAAAGGCCACCGGAGCCTTGTGTGAGATACTCTGAAGAGCGGACTACCTTTTCCTCCATAAAAATCGTTTTATATTCTGTGTACGTGCCATTGAGCGCTATAACTTTATTTAAAAATAACACGACAACGCGTCAAGTCGAACTTTGTTTCGTGCACGCGTGGTACACGACCTCCCTAGGTAAACAACCGCTACATGCGTTCAAATTAGCACGTGGGCTACCATTTCATAAAGAAATGAGCTCCACCGTGTACCCGCGCGGGTGTGGCTGGGCACGAAGCGTGAGTACGTGCACGGTGCACCTATTCTCTTCTTGTATACGTACACGACCTACGTGGGGTTGTGTGAGAGAGATACAAACCTAGAGAGATATAGTGTGTGGGTTCTTGAGAGTTTTTTTGGGGGGGGGTAATCAAAAAATTTAACATATGCAATGTGTGTGAAATAGAGTCCTGGATATAACATATATATAGAGGGGGCGATCCACGAGAAGAGAGTGGAGGTATCATCGGCTTGAGGTGTCTATAGAATCGAAGAGAGGGATGATGTGTGTGTGTGCGCGCGCGCGATCGATAAAGAGTGCCATCGAATTTGTGTGTGCCCACATCAAAGATATAGAGTGGCTGGCCTACTGGAATGTGAGATGGGACATGTGCAGTTTGTCTCTGTGGCATGGATACCTACCTGCAGCGCTCGACTATCGGTGTGTGGTGGGGGAAGAGGGAGGCCCAATTAACTATAGAGGTACAATGGCTGGTATATGTGTGGAGGAGGAGAGAGGCCTACCTCATGTATTAAGGAGATCGATCTGCCTCATGTATTAAGGGAGATCGATCGGCATCCATGCATATGTGCAGGAGATGAATAAGGTTGGGAGAGAGACAGAACTAGAGTGTTGGAGGGGGTGGTAGTGGAGTTGCTTCTAACAAATGGTGGGATAGGCTTGCTAGACAAACAGAGGGCACGCCCGCAATATCAATAAGAGAGGAGATGGCTGCTTGTTGTCTGTGCACGTGCGTGTGAGAGACGGGTCAGGAGGCATGCACAAATGATGAGGGGGGACGATGTGGCTGTGGTAAGCAGACGTAACTACATAGGAAGATCAATCACCCTTTGTAAGAGAAAGGAGAGACATAACTTGTGAGGTACGTCGATCGATGGGGGGGTAGTTAAAGTCGATCTAGGTATATGTTGGGAGATCGATCGGTATACATGCATGTGTGTTTTAGAAGCAAATGAGGCACGAGGAGAAGGATAGAGAGAGAGGGATGCATGTAGGAGGTGGTACGAGAGGCATACTATATCGAGGGGGAGGAGTGTGCGAGTACGAGAACGATGAAAAGAGTGGTGGGAGTGAGGCATGGACGGTGAAAAGAGAAGAGGGGAAGCTTGTGTTTGTGCTAGGCACACCTGGCTAGAGAGGCATATCGATCGATGTGTGCCATAAAGAAGGAGCTGGGGGGCCTACACACACCGTGGGTGAACGACCTAAAGTGAAAACACGAATTTGCGCGATGGAGCTAGAGAATGCTGAGGGAGGGTGAGAGGGATGCGGGCGTGTGCATGCACAAGAGAAAATTAGCGCTAGCTACAAAGATAAGAGGGTTGTGTGGGTGTAAAAGACGAATAGAGATCATATATACTTCATTATAAAAAGCAAATTTGAATATTTGAAGAATTTATCACAGTGTTTAAAACCGACGGATGTGTGAATATATATAACGCTAATAAACATGGTGTGGTTATGAACATGGTATACTACATTTAATATATTTTATCTCTACTCTTATAAAAACGGAGTTGTTGATGATGGTGTGCCCGCCATCCTGCATTATAGGCCGTCTGATTTATATCTGGCGGATAGCAAGGAAACTTTGATGGTTGAAGTTGGCAACAATCATGATTGTAGATTCTTATTGAAATAGAGAAACGAATTCAAATTTAGTTCGAATTGCAGCGGTAGTATAGACATTTGGAATGCACTAAAATGTTGGTATGAGTAGGTTACATGCATTATACAGCAAGCGAAAAAAATTTAACCGGACATAACATGGATTCATACTCCCTCCTTCCATCTACATAGTGCGTAATGAGATTTTTAAGACCGCTTTTGACTATTGACAAGATTAATAGTACATGACATGCACAATGTGAAAATTATATCATTGAAAGAACCTTTCACAGACGAATTTAACGGTGTGCTTTGTGTAAGTTGCATGTCATATATCATTGCTCTAATATTTGGTCAAAGTTAGCATCGAAAAACGCATTAGGCCCTATATAGATGGAAGGAGGGAGTAGCTTTGAATAGCATTTGTATAGTAAAACGGGGCAAGACTCTCTCTTTGTGTGGTGTGAATAGTTTTATTTTTTTCGTTTTCTTTTTGGTTGAGGGAAGTGCGAATTGATTTGGTACATACAAGTACAATATTACAACATGTTAGGCTTGTCCCTTAAATTCAACCCGCATCTTGTTATATCCCGAAAATTCAGATATCGTGCTCCCAAAACTGGTGCCTTCACAACCCGCGCCTTGCTATCCCAAAATTACAATGCGCGCAAAAACTCCCTCCAGCTGCCAAATCCCGACATGCGAAATCCCCCTTCTAACCCTGAGCCGAAAGCGCCGCTAGTTCAAATCGGTGGGGGGTTACTTTTGTAACACACCCTACATTTTGGACAAGCGCGTTCCTAAGTCATGCTTCACCCCCTCCCATCACCCCCTTTTCGCCATTCGAAATCCCAGGCCGCCAAAACCTCTCCGCTCCAGCCGCGAAACCCCACCCTCCTCTATCCGCCACATCACCACTGCCCAACCGGAGCCTCTTCCCCGACGACGTCGTCCACCGCAACAGCTCGACGTCCCTCGTCCACCTCCCCGGATGAGGATTCGTCGTCCATCTCGCCGTCCCGCCGGTTCAGCCGCCCCGTCCTCCACCTCCAAGGAGCTGCTCCAACGATCGCCTCGTCTATCCCGGCTGCTCCATCCCCACAGCGCCGCCTTAACCTGCTCCACCGGAACTGCACCATCCTCACCGACTCCTCGGACGAAGCCGAGGCCTACTCGGCGCCACCAAAGAGGTTGTACACTCATCGCATCGCACCTTCTCCTTAACTCGACCTCCCGGCGCCGACGGTGCTCCATCCCACACCCCCATGGAGCGGCTACCTTGAAGCCGGCGCCACGGGCGACATCTCCACGGCGGCTCTCCCCCAGTGCGAGGCCCCTTCGGCGGCGGCATCCATACCAGCCAGATCTGTTGCTGCTGCTCCGGCTCTCGCTCGATCGCTCGCTCGCCCAGCTGCTGCTGCTACTCTCCCCCTCGCTCGTGCTGCTGCTCTGCTCTGATTAAGCCACACTTCAGTCGATTGAATCAACTTTTGGGTTAGTCGATTTTCAGGGGTTGGGGGGCTTGCCGGAGTTAAGGAAGAACCACTCGCAGCGGGGACGGGGGCTCGCCGGAGAGGTACCCCACTATCTATCTTAGGGTTCAGGGTGGGGGCGGGGGGCCTAGAGGGCTGGCCGGGGTGGCGGTGGCAAGTTGTTTCGGGGCGGCGAGGCGGCGCTGGGGCCGGCGGTTCGGCCAGTGGTGGCTGGCAACTCAGGGGGGTGCAGGTTGAAGATGAACTGCAGGCCCTCCCTAAACTACATGTCAAGTGCCTCTTTGCTACCATTGCGTTCAGTTTCAACAGTAGCATTCAGACTCCACAGTAAATTTCAGTTTCGACAGTTAAGTTCAGAGTCAACAGTTTTTACCTCATCTGTTATAGTCAGGTGGTTTTTGGTGATGTTAATTTTACATCCATTTTACATCATCTATTGGAGATGCTATTAGAATCCCACTTGAGATTGACGATGTCTGTCTTGTGCTGCTTCAGCCTTGACATCTTACGGCTCACCGGAGCTGCTCCAACGACAGAACGATCCATCACAACAGAGCAGTGCCCTGGACGCCGTCTACAGATTCCTCAGATCTTCCTCCACACCTCCGACAGCCACCTCTGCCTCAACTGCTTCAGCGACCAACCCAATGATGATGAGGTCGGCACGGCTACGGCAAAGAGGTTGTACACTTGTTGCATCACTTATTACTATACATTCACGTCGATCCATTAGGGCTATTTTGGTTCAACGGAAAAACATCGATCCACTGGTTGTTACCATCACTCTAAATTTCGGCATGCTCTCCTTACATAATCTCACCATATTTTTTTCATATGCATGTCAGATATTGTACACAGTCATGCTGAACATGTAGAGAAAAAGAGAAGAGTTTTGCGCGGCAATACAATGTCATGCAGACATCGCTCCATGGTGGGTTCAATGGCAAACCCTCCCCACCCCTCTCCAGATTGTAATCCAGAGGAAGATATCTGTTCTGAGGCGGATTCGGACGCCGCTGACCACTCCTATTTACCCCCCAGGTGTTTGCTCTACCTTGGCATAATGATGTTAGTCATATCATGCATATGTTGCCTTGCAGTGCCTACTTTTGACATCATATATGTCATCTGCTTAGTTTAGACATGTTCTGTAATGCCACCTGTTTAGTTTCTATATCATATATGGGAATTATGCAGTCTCATGTCTTTTAGCCAGCCATAATATATGTGAAATGTGCAATGCCATCCTGTTTAACCAGACATCATATATTTGAATGATATCTCGCCCTTCCTTTTCTTTATTACATTTCCATTTGTCGACAATGTTTGTACATTAAACTACTCTTCCTGTGAATCAGCCATTTGGGTGGGAGATGGAAAAATCTGGAGTGAAAACAAGGCCTTCAGAGCAGACAGTGCTACCTGTCGAAGCAGATCTCTTGTTGGGTCCCGATAGCTCCTCAAAGATGGATTCAGAGACAGATGACCAGTCCCATTCCCCCACTGAGGTGTATGCTCTAACTTGGCACGGTTATACATACAGTGTCTTGCATTGCATAGTTTAGACATCATATACACAATATTCAACACCATGTTCTTAGTTCAGACATCATATCGAATGCCCTCTGTTTAGCATATAAATCACATATGTGAATTAAATGATGCGATCTTGATTACTTAGATAACATGTAGGTGAATTATGTCATGCGATCATGTTTAGTTATTCATCATCTCTTTGAATTACGTTATGCTATGCTATCCAGTTTAGATAGACATCATATATGTGAAATTATGTCATGCTATCCGTTTTAGTTAAACAATATACATGTCAACTATTTCATGCCCTCTTTTTTCCACACTATCTATTGCATCTGTCTCTCATACAATGGTTGTACATTCAACTATGTTTCCTGTTTATCAACCATTTGAATTGGACCGGGTGACGCCAGTATCTAGCGGACTAAAAACACGGTCTTCAAATAAAACAGTGCTACCTCTTGGTGGAGATAGCACCCCGGTTGTACATGCACAAGAACCAGCCCTACCACACATAACCCAAACTCTCGCAGATTGTACCCCTACTACGATGGACAAAGAACCAGCTTCACCCAATCTAACCCCAACCCCAGTCGATAGTAACCCAGTTCCTGTTGACACAGCACCATCTCCACCACAGAGCTCCCAAACAAGAGCAGTTAGTAAGGCATCTCCAGTGCCCAAAGGGCCAGTACTATCACGGCGAACCCCAACTCCACCAGTTAGTACGCCTATTCCTGTGGAGGAAGCACAACCAGCTAGTCGTAGTTTAGCATCTATCGCATTTGATGTTGTTAAATCGTATGTGCGTATCTTCCCATCTTGGAAATATTATACTGAAGATGAAGGAAAATGCCAGTTGCAGGTGTTTGTCCAGGAGTTATGTGTAAGTAATGTTATTCATGGCAATTACTTTGCTTCGTCCCATACATCCTACCTCCATGATGGTTATAATACAGCAAATTTTCCCATTTTTCTCTATAGAGAAGGACCAATTTGGAAACTCGGGATGAGGTAACCTGTGCTAATACCTCTGCTATCTTCAAGAATGCTTGGTGGCAGTATCAGAATTACCTAAAGAAAACGTACTTCACCGGCAAAGAAACTCATCAAATTCCCTTACGTTCTCCTGAGACACATTTACTGAACGATGACTGGGAACGCCTTGTTCTGTACTGGTCCCGAACCAAGAATGTGGTAAGGTCTATGAGCTCATTTTCTATTTTTAAGTATTATATTCTTGCGTTTTACTGTACTCTGTTCATGTAGAACAAGTGCCTAAACCTGAAGAACAACTGTTCTAATTTAAGATTCCATTGCTACCATAGGACATAGATATATGTTTGTTTGATGCTTTTACTATGTACTAGTACTTGGCAATAGAAGACTTGGTAGTTTAATCCTGTCCACCTCACTAATGAACTGGTTCACCGAAATGAGTTTCATATAGTAGTACATGCTAAGCTTGTTATGTGTCTGCTTGTTTCTTCTTTTAGAATGCTGACAGAATATTGGGGAAGAGTGCCTTATTAAGCAACGGTAAAGGAAGTAATGCAGATAAGGTTCAGGATAGTGACACATCCTGTCTTGGTTTATTGTTGGAGTTACTGGCCACTACCGCTTGCACAAGCTATTCAAACTCACTGTCTGAATCAGTTCGGTTTCTTGAGTCTCAACTACAAGCTGAAAGACATCGATCAACTATGCTACGACAAGAAGCGGAAGGACTGCGAAAGTCCCTGGAGCATTCAGATGCATACTTTCTGGTGCAACAGCAAGCGTTGGAGGATTTTAGCGCCAAACAGGACAAAGCTAATCAGCTTGCTAAGCTTATTGTCAGCATGGTGGATACCCAGGATAATGTTTCTTGAGCTCTTCTGAAGTTGTTTCAGTTATGCTCTTATTTTGCTGCCGCGTTTATTTGCACTGGTGGCCAATTTTGATGGCCAGTGTATATGATATGCTGCTTTGTTCCCTATATTTGCACTGGTGGCGAACTTTGATGCCCAGTGGATGTAATATGTGTAATAGCCGTGATAGCCTAGCGTTAGTTGCTTGCTTATTTATTTCCTTGTTGTCTTGTTTATTTGTTTGCTTGTAGTCATTGTAATTATTTTTCCGCGGTTAACTAGTGGCTGCAATAACCTATTTTTTAAAACTAGGCCACAATAACCATGGGCTAATATTTACTGTAGTGACACTGGGCCTCCTACGGGCCATAGAAACAGTGGGCCTTTTACGGGCCGTAGAAACAGTAAGCCTTCTACGGGCCGTATCATCAATGGGCCTTATACAGGCCGTATGATCGATTGGCCAAACATGGGCCAATAACAGGCCGCATTATGGCCATAAAAGGTCTAGAGTTGGAATCGTTCGTTCATGGGCCGACCGTAACGAGCCATCGTTAATAGGCCGTATTTGATGACGCTATGAAAACGGCCCAACGTATTAACGGACCACAAACGGGCCGACTGTAACCATGGGCTGAATTTGGCCCACAAGCAGAAAATGACAGCAACGGGCCGTAAGTAAACGAATGCTAGAAATGAGCCCAAGAATAAATGGGCTCTAAGAAGGCCGAAAGATAACATGGGTTGGAAACGACCCAACGGAATAACGGGCCGTTAATGGGTATAGAGTGATACACTGTTCATTACGGGCCAGTTTCACCACGGGCCGTTAATGGATGTAAGTGATACACTGTTCATTACGGGCCAGTTTCACCATGGGCCGTTAAATAGGCCAAGAGTTACATAGGGCCTCATATGGGCCGAAAGACGTCATGTGCCATACATGGGCCAGAAGTGAAAACGGGCTGGAATCATATTGGATGGCCCAGATGACACTACTGAGCCTAATTCGGATAGGGCGTAACGGGCCTTGGGTTAGCGGGTTGTAAATGGGCTATATGCGAACAGGCTGTTAATAGGCTTTCCATGGGCCGGCCCGCCAGCTTTTGAGCAAGTCAAACGGGCCGGCTTTTCACAGGAATGGGCCTCTATTGGGTCGTGCCACGTGTCGACGTATCATAGGCGCATATCTGACTCACTGACGAGCTGACACGTGTTTCGTCCGGCCAATAAGAATTTTACACGTGGAAATTTCCCATTGGTCGGGGCTGTTAATGGGTTATCGGATCCAAAACCCGACCCGATAGCTTAACGGCGTTCCGTTACGGTGGATGCCACGTGTCGGTCACCCTTGACAAAAGCACTTCTGTGACGCGCGATTTATCGTCATGGAAGTGGACACTTCCGTGATGATAATTTTGGTAATGTCATGGAACACTTCTACGACAGCACATGTATGACTATCTTGATTCTGTCATAAATTTGTCATGGATGTACATGCATGACAAAAAAAGCGACCTACTGTGACAAACATGTATCATCACGGAAGTGTATTTTTTGTAGTGACTAGACTGAGGGTGATAAGGAGATGCAATTCTATGATTAACATCATATTTAGCAAGCATTTTACGGAAAGCACCATGAATAAAATGTGAACCACCATCAGTCATTAAATATCTAGGGACTCCAAATCTTGGAAAATAACTCCTTTAAGCATTTTAATAGAAGTGTTATGATCAGCACTACTAGTTGGAATAGCTTCTACCCACTTAGTAACATAATCAACAACAACTAAAATATTTGTATAACCATTAGAGGAAGGAAAAGGTCCCATATAGTCAAAGCCCCAAACATCAAATGGTTCAATAACAAGTGAATAATTCATAGGCATTTCTTGACGTCTACTAATATTACCAATTCTTTGACATTCATCACAAGATAAGACAAACTTACGAGCATCCTTGAAGAGAGTAGGCCAATAAAAACCAGATTGCGGTACCTATGTGCAGTTCTATCTCCAGCATGGTGTCCTCCATAAGCTTCGGAGTGACACTTGCGTAGGATCTGTTCCTGTTCAAGCTCAGGTACACAATGTCTAATAACACCATCTACTCCTTCTTTATAAAGATGTGGGTCATCCCAAAAGTAATGCCTCAAATCATAGAAGAACTTTTTCTTTTGCTGGTATGTGAAACTAGGTGGTATAAACTTAGCAACAATGTAATTAGCATAATCAGCATACCATGGAGCAGTATGAGAGGCATTTATGACATTTAATTGCTCATCAGGGAATCTATCATCAATAGGTAGTGGGTCATCAAGCACATTTTCTAACCTAGACAAGTTGTCTGCAACGGGGTTCTCAGCTTCTTTTCTATCAACAAAATGCAAATCAAATTCTTGTAGCAAGAGAACCCATCTAATAAGTCTAGGTTTAGCATCTTTCTTTTCCATAAGATATTTAATAGCAGCATGATCAGTGTGAATAGTTACTTTAGAATCAACAATATAAGGTCTAAACTTATCACAAGCAAATACAACTGCTAAGAATTCTTTTTCAGTAGTAGCATAATTTCTTTGAGCATTGTCTAGAGTTTTACTAGCATATTGAATAACATTTAGTTTCTTATCAACTCTTTGTCCTAGAACAGCACCTACAACATAATCACTAGCATCACACATAATTTCAAAGGATAAATTCCAATCAGGTGGCTGAACAATAGGTGCAGAGATCAATGCTTTCTTAAGTATTTCAAATGCTTCTACACAATCATCATCAAAGACAAATGGTATATCTTTTTGTAATAAATTAGTCAGAGGCCGAGAATTTTTTGAGAAGTCCTTAATGAACCTCCTATAAAAACCGGCTTGACCAAGGAAACTTCTTATACCTTTAATGTCCTTGGGACATGGCATCTTTTCAATAGCATCAACCTTGGCTTTATCAACTTCAATACCTCTTTCAGAAACGAGATCAATGCTTTCTTAAGTATTTCAAATGCTTCTACACAATCATCATCAAAGACAAATGGTATATCTTTTTGTAATAAATTAGTCAGAGGCCGAGAATTTTTTGAGAAGTCCTTAATGAACCTCCTATAAAAACCGGCTTGACCAAGGAAACTTCTTATACCTTTAATGTCCTTGGGACATGGCATCTTTTCAATAGCATCAACCTTGGCTTTATCAACTTCAATACCTCTTTCAGAAACTTTATGCCCCAAGACAATACCTTCATTATCCATAAAGTGGCACTTTTCCCAATTCAAGACAAGATTAGTTTCTTTACATCTCTACAAAACTCGATCAAGGTTGCTCAAACAATCATCAAAAGAAGATCCATAGTCGGAAAAGTCGTCCATGAAAACCTCACAAATCTTTTCACAAAAGTCAGAGAATATAGCCATCATGCATCTTTGAAATGTAGCAGGTGCATTACATAAACCAAAAGGCATACGTCTATAAGCAAAAGTACCAAAAGGGCATGTAAAAGTAGTCTTTGATTGATCTTTGGCTGACACAGGTATTTGAGAGAAACCAGAATAACCATCTAGAAAGCAAAAAATGTGTATGTTTGGACAATCTTTCTAGCATTTGATCAATAAAAGGTAAGGGGTAATGATCTTTTTAGTAGACTTATTTAATTTGCAGAAATCAATTACCATCCTATAACCTGTAGTAATTCTTTGAGGAATCAATTCATCTTTATCATTAGGAACAACAGTAATACCTCCCTTCTTAGGGACACAGTGGACAGGGCTTACCCACTTACTATCAGCAACGGGATAAACTATACATGCCTCAAGGAGCTTTAGTATCTCCTTTCTTACCACTTCTTTCATTTTAGGATTCAGTCGGAGTTGATGATCACGAACTGGTTTAGCATCTTCTTCCAAATTAATTTTATGTTGACATAGAGTGGGACTAATGCCCTTAAGATCATCAAGAGTATACCCAATAGCAGCATGGTGCTTCTTCAGAGCTTTCAATAATCTCTCTTCTTCATGCTCTGAAAGGTTAGCACTAATAATAACAGGATATATCTTTTTCTCATCAAGATAAGGATATTTAAGAGTATCAGGTAACGGTTTAAGCTCAAACACGGGATCACCCTTGGGTGGAGGAGGATCCCCTAGGATTTCAACAGGTAAATTATTTTTCAAAATAGGTTCATGTTTAAAGAATACTTCTTCTGATTCCCTTCTTTCATTCATAAACATGTCATTTTCATGGTCTAGCAAATATTGTTCTCAAGGATCACTAGGAGGTGCGGCAATAGAAGCAAGACCAATAATTTCATCCTTACTAGGTAATTCTTCTTCACGGTGTTGTCTACTAAATTTAGAAAAATTAAATTCATGAGTCATATCATCTAAACTGATAGTAACAACATCTCTTTTGCAATCTATGGTAGCATTAACAGTATTTAAGAAGGGTCTACCAAATATAATGGGACAAAAGCTATCTTGTGGGGAACCAAGAACAAGAAAATCAGCAAGATATTTAGTTTTCCCACACAAGACTTCAACATCTCTAACAATTCCCATTAGTGAAATAGTATCTCTATTGGCAAGTTTAATTGTGACATCAATATCTTCCATCTCAGCAGGTTCAATATCATGCATAACTTCTTTGTATAAGGAATAAGGTATTGCACTAGCACTAGCACCCATATCACATAAGCCATGATAACAATGATCTCCTATTTTAACAGAAATAACAGGCATGCCTACCACAGGCCTAGGTTTATCTTTATCATGGGGTTTAGCAATTCTAGCAATTTCATTACAGAAATAAATAACATGCCCATCTATATTATCAAACAAGAGATCTTTAACAATAGCAATATTAGGTTCAACTTTAACTTGCTCAGGAGGTGTATATGTTTTAATATTACTTTTACGAACCACAGTTGAAGCTTTAGCATGATCCTTTATCCTAACAGGGAAAGGTGGTTTCTCAACATAAGAAGTAGGAACAATAGGATCATTATAAGTAATAGTCTTTTCTTCAAATTTAATAAGTGCAACGACTTTTACTTCTATGGGCAGATGATATTTAAACCACTTCTCCTTGGGGAGATCAACATAAGCAGCAAAAGATTCACAGAAAGAAGCTACTATCTTAGAGTCAAGTCCATATTTAGTGCTAAATTTACGAAAAATATCGGTATCCATAAAAGATTTAACACAATCAAAACTAGGTGTCATACCTGACTCCTTACCATTGTCGAGGTCCCAATCTTCAGAGTTGCCTTTAATTCTTTCCAGTAAATCCCATTTGAATTCAATAGTCTTCATCATAAAAGAGCCAGCACAAGAAGTATCAAGCATGGTGCGATTGTTACCAGAAAACCGAGCATAAAATTCTTGAATAATCATTTCTCTTGAGAGCTCATGATTGGGGCATGAATATAACATTGATTTAAGCCTCCCCCAAGCTTGAGCGATGCTTTCTCCTTCGCGAGGCCAAAAATTATATATATAATTGCGATCACGATGAACAAGATGCATATGATAAAACTTCTGGTGAAATTCCAATTTCAATCGTTTGTAATTCCAAGACCTCATATCATCACATAGCCTATACCATGTCGATGCATCTCCCCTCAAAGATAAAGGGAAGACCTTCTTCTTAACAACATCTCCGGGTACACCTGCAAGCTTAAATAATCCACAAACTTCATCCACATATATCAAATGTTCATCAGGATGTTTTGTTCCATCTCCTAAAAAAGGATTAGCTAGCAGTTTTTCTATCATAACCGAAGGAACTTCAAAGCAAGCATTTTCATTTTCATTTTCATTTTCAGTAGGTTCAGTAGGTTGAGGAGCAACTCTTTGCTCTAATGGTCGGGGTGAAGATACCCCGAACAAGCCCCTCAGAGGATTACCTTCCATGGTAACAAGTGACAGTAAATTTCAGCACACTATATAAATTTTTCCTTACCAAATTCCACCTACCAAAGGCGCTTCACTCCCCGGCAACATCGCCATAAAAGAGTCTTGATGACCCACTCTATCGTAGTCCTTTTGATAAGTAAGAGTATCGAACCCAACGAGGAGCAGGCGGAAATGATAAGTGGTTTCCAGCAAGGTATTCTCTGCAAGTACTAAAATAAGTGGTAATAGATAGTTTTGTGATAAGATAATTTGTAACGAGCAACAAGTAACAAAAGTAAATAAGGTGCAGCAAGGTGGCCCAATCCTTTTTGTAGCAAAGGACAAGCCTGGACAAACTCTTATATGATGTAAAGCACTCCCGAGGACACATGGGAATATCGTCAAGCTAGTTTTCATCACGTTCATATGATTCGCGTTCGGTACTTTGATAATTTGGTATGTGGGTGGACCGGTGCTTGGGCACTGCCCTTACTTGGACAAGCATCCCACTTATGATTAACCTCTATTGCAAGCATCCGCAACTACAACAAAAGTATTAAGGTAAACCTAACCATAGCATGAAACATACGGATCCAAATCAGCCCCTTACGAAGCAACACATAAACTAGGGTTTAAGCTTCTGTCACTCTAGCAACCCATCATCTACTTATTACTTCCCAATGCCTTCCTCTAGGCCCAAATAATGGTGAAGTGTCATGTAGTCGACGTTCACATAACACCACTAGAGGAGTGACAACATACATCTCATCAAAATATCAAACGAATACCAAATTCACGTGACTACTAATAGCAAGACTTCCCCATGTCCTCAGGAACAAAAGTAACTACTCACAAAGCATAAACATGTTCATAATCAGAGGGGTATTAATATGCATAGAGGATCTGAACATATGATCTTCCACCAAATAAACCAACTAGCATCAACTACAAGGAGTAATTAACACTACTAGCAACCTACTAGCACCAATCTCGGACTTGGAGACAAGAATTGGATACAAGAGATGAACTAGGGTTTTGAGATGAGATGGTGCTGATGAAGATGTTGATGGAGATTGCCCTCTCCCGATGAGAGGAGCGTTGGTGATGATGATGGCGATGATTTCCCCCTCGGGGAGGGAAGTTTCCCCGGCAGAACAGCTCCGCCAGAGCCCTAGATTGGTTCCGCCAAGGTTCCGCCTCGTGGCGGCGGAGTTTCGTCCGAGAAGATGGCTTATGATTTTTTCCCATCGAAAGACTCCATATAGCAGAAGATGGCCACCGGAGGGCCACTAGGGGGCCCATGAGGTAGGGGGCGCGCCCAGGGGGGTAGGGCGCGCCCCCCACCCTCGTGGGCAGGGTGTGGCCCCCCTGGTGAAGTTCTTGCTCTTAGTATTTTTTATATATTTGGAAAACATCTTCCGTGAAGTTTCAGGACTTTTGGAGTTGTGCAGAATAGGTCTCTAATATTTTCTCCTTTTCCAGCCCAGAATCCCAGCTGCCGACATTCTCCCTCTTTATGTAAACCTTGTAAAATAAGAGAGAATAGGCATAAGTATTGTGACATAATGTGTAATAACAGCCCATAATGCAATAAATATTGATATAAAAGCATGATGCAAAATGGACGTATCATGTGGCATATTAGTTAATGAAGATAGAGAGAGAGAGAGAGAGGATGTAACTTAGCTAAAATACAACCCTTGCACATGGTCATAGGCAAAAAAACTGTTAGCTCAATCACTTGTATGCATGAGCCCCCGAAATCATTAAATTTAGATACAACCCTTAAAAACAATATCCTCGGGCTAGTTGTCTCTTAAGTTGTATATCTTCTATGATAACGTGCTAAGAGATGGTGCATTGAGAGAGGCCTGATAGGACGTGCAATTATCTTGCATGCTATTGATCACGTGATTGTCTTAAATACATGGTTTTGTTCACTATGTTATATACTGCGCAGCACAAAGAAAATCTGGTTACCCATCCATCCAAAGTTCAAACACTAAGGCCCGCGCTTAAGGTACATGCAAGCATGGTCATGCACATGCAGGAACTTGAACACCTCCCGAAAAAACGAGGAAAACTAAAAGTTACACAATGAATTTGTGGGCTAAGGGGCACATGCACACACCGAGCTAAGAACTGCTATGTATGTGTCATGTCCATAGCCAAAGAGACATTTTTACAGCCAGACATCTTTGTGTCAGAGAATTTGCAGCAATGGATAGTCCGACTGGTGCATGAATGTCCAACAAATGGATTGTCAAGGTAGACCTGGAACCGCAACATACATGTGGAAAATCTGGATTGGGTCGGTGTGGCCAATGTTTTAAAGACATCTCTCACACCCATCTCTATAATCTACACTTTTGCACAACTCTTGGTGAGGTCACCAACTCAGTCGTTGACTTATGTTTGCTTGATTTTCTTCTCTTGATCTATGGACCCATCACAAGGTAGGAGCTCCATATATATCATCTACATTGCATTAGTTAAGGCAAGGCCCGAATATTTTTGCCCTAGTCGAACTAAATATAAGCACATGATTTGGTGATCCACACTAAAACATACACGCAACTAGTCAACCCAAGTGTGGTGCAATTGTGTTGTTATTTGTTTTCCCTATGTGGCAGTGCCTACTATACCTGAACTAAGCACATGAAGCAGCCATAAACACATATGATCCGATGTGATCTTGATATCCACCCCATGCTCGTCACATTCAATGCATGTAACAATATTTTCCTACCAAATACGTTCAATTTTACTTTGCTCCCAAATTCATCTGGGATTCCGGGTTGGAAGTAAAAGATCATCCGATCTAATATACCCACCACCCCCCACATGTGGTGATACTACTCAATATTGTATAAGATGAACCGAATGTCGTGCGCAATGGTGGTGGTTGTGTTATACTTAGTGCGCTTCAGTAAAGGTACAATGCATCGTGTTACAAAGTTTTCTACTGCACAAGAAACCACATGTTGAATCCCTATGGTTAGGTGGTACTTAGTTAAAATGGTTAGATCATTCTTGTTAAAGAAATTGGGGTCAATGTAATGTGCTAGTATGATTTTCTTTCGATACGTCCCCTCTTGGGATTGGGTTTCACTATATGCCATCTAATAGGTTCAAAACTACTGATGATCCTTTACATCGGTGGTCACGTGGAGGTAACTTGTAATGGTCTCAAGATGGACGGTGTAAATGATAAGCAACTAAACTAATTTTGTTGTGGATTATATAATTAGTGAATCTTGGCAGGAATGTCCAAATTGTATGAAGTACCGGACGGGGGAGAACTATATAAAGATATTGGTGCCAAGAAAGAATAAAATAGGAAAGGCATCTTATAGAGGGTCTTAGGGACACCACTATGTAGGCCAAATAGCGATACCAAAAGAAATATGTAGCTTTTGCACTAGTTCCCTACGGTGTGGAGGTAGTGCCAAATTTCAAAAAGTGGGAACCAGAGCAGCTAGCTGCTCCGATGCCAAACTCCTTTAGCTGGATAAACAATGGGGGTGTAAAGCAGTCCACTGTGAAGGAGAAGAGCAGCTAGGTGAAAAAGAAAGTTCATTTGTGTCAGTGCAGGGTCCACTTGCTACAGAATTTGGCAATGGCAACACTGCAGAACTTTGCCAAATTTGATATCGACGCTTCTTGATTGCTATATTGCTAATTTGGCTATATTGCTAATTTGGCTTGGCGTACGTAGTGGCTGCTCTTAGAGGTTAGAATTGATTAACAAACTTGTGAAGCACGGGTTGCTATGACAAGCCGGGAAGAGATCATCCTTATGATGATCTGGACCTGGATCCATCAAATCGATTGATGACGTCAGAAAGATTACAGATCTGTTGCCATCGAGCTGCCATTCCTACTCCAAGGCCTCTATCTTGTCCCATTCGCCAACGCTTCTACGTACAAATTACAACAATAATCAACGGCGAACAAACAAATAGACCTCATTGCCCTAAACAACAGGGGAGCAAACGAGGTCATTGGCTTCTCGATGCAAGATCACTTTTATAGTACATACCCGTAGTTACACCCCGAAGCGTCATTTTTGTTACGTCAAACCCACAGTTTGTCCGTTCCCATCGTTATAGTGTTGGATTGTTTTGCATTCTCTAAGCGACTGTTTTTCATTCTCCAACCTAGATGGTTCGATTTGGAAGAATATATATGATCCATATAGGATTACCTTAATACATGATTTGCTTAACTATATTGCACGACAGGAAGAAATTGAAGTGATCCATCCATCCAAGTTCATATGTTAGAGCTTGTGATTATACGTACACACGAGCGTTGTTCGACACCAGTATTATGATATTTTCAGATTTATCTAAGGTCCTTTGCGTTTTGGGCCTTTACTTTTCGTTGCTTAATTTCCAGTGGATTGTCAGCGTGCAATGTGTTTGGGATGGCGTTCTATCACGCAGACCCACGGTGGCATCTCATTTCATTTGGTGATTGCCAGCAGTCTACGTCGACGATAGAGAGAGGGGAGAGCTGTCGATGTTGTATTAACAGTGTGACCCTCGAGCTCTTCATCGACTGAAAGGTACAGAAGCGGTGGGCTCTAATTTTCACGCAGTCCGACAACAATGTATAGCTAGGATCCGAGAATCAAAGACCAAATGCACATTGGTTGACATTTGGAGAAAGAGTGCCGAAGCATGCCCGAGGAAGATTGGAGAATCTGCATCAACTAGCATTTGGACCGCTACATGAATCTCCAACAAATGGACTGCCAGGATAGATCGGAAACCCTAACATACATGTGGAACCGCTGGATACGGTGAGCGCGACTAACATTTTACTCATACCTCCCACGCCCATCTATATAATCTGCGATGTGCACCACTCTAGGCCTCACTATTTAACTGATTGTCTTCGTGCATCGATTGTCTTGCCTTGGTCTATCAATCAGCTCAAGGTAGGAGCTTCATATATAGTACTAGATCATTGATAACGCGCGTTGCTGCGTCCGTCTATTTATGCACTTTAATATTAGGGATTGATACAGATATATGTCAAGATTTACTGTTTTTCAAAGTTGGCATGAACTATTATGTATATATTCGTGATTTTTAAAGTTTATTTGGTCAATTATACATGTGGTGGGCGTTCATTTATTGTGTTTGCACTCCATTATTTTCTATTCCATTTTTTTGGTGGAATGGCTAAGTTACATAGTCCAACAAAAGAGGAGATAGACGTTTGGTGACCAAGCTCATTGGAGCTCTAAATTTTTGAAAAATTCAAATTCAAACTTTTTGTTTAAAAAATGTAAAAAAAATACAAGTAAACAAGGATGTTATGTGTATGTGTGTAAATTTCTATGATGAAATACCTTGAAATGTTATCTATACAAAAAAGGAGGATGAAACATATTTTGCTCTGAAAATTTACACGCGTGTGTGTTATGCTTCAAGTATATCTGTATTTTTTTCAGAATTTTTTGAAACATAAAAATTTGACTTTTGAATTTGGAGGCCTCCATGGAGGCCGAGCTCCAAAAGCAATTTTCAAGCAAAAGGCCCTGCTACATAGCTACAAATTAATGTCAAACTGTCATAAAGACACATGGCAGTGCCGGTTCCTAAATGCCATTATTTGGTTCATATTGTAGTTGTGATAATGAAAATATGACATTTCGTTTACAATGCAGAGTTGATATAAAAAAAAGAGGCATTGCTCATCACCCACTTAGCCCACAATGAGCATAGTTAATAAAAAATGTCAACGTTCTCATATATTCAATCTCCCTAAGGCCGTGATTCATCACCAAGGATGGCATAAGCACTATACTACTATAACATTTTTCATTTGAGGGATGAGCTAGCCAAATTGGCGGCGACTAAATGATAAATAAAGTTTGTGATGTCATAGACCAACAGGCTTACATGTTCCTGGGCAAGTTGGCAGCCGCACCAATCAGCCACGCCATTATAAAGTTCTAGGGCAATAACCAAATTGAATATTATCAAAGTAAAAAGACAACAGGAAGGAGAGATTTCTAAACATGGTGACAGTAACACAAATATCACCTACAACGGAAGCAAGCAAGCGTTGCCGTGCCCCTCCATCTGGAGGATAGAATGGTAGAAATTTCCACATGATTATGAACTGAAAAAAGGTTATATTCGCATGAAGTGAAATAAAAAGTGTATTACTGTGTCCGTGCCATCTATTTTAGAAATGAAAAATAAAAATCTTTAAGAAAAGTTAAACACATAAAAATCCAATCGTTTACATATACACTGGCTCGATATAGTGGTGAGGTATATTTATTTATATTTCTCATAGTCTTTATATCACATTCGTAACATATAAATAACAATATTCAAGTATTTTCCTCAACTTCATTAACAAACCCAAAAACATGTACGTACTTTAATATTTCAACAACGGTTCAGTGTGTAACTTTTCTCCACAAGTATGAGAACATGTTAATGGCAGAATAGTGCTAGTTTCTCCCGTCTATTCAGCTATATCGGCATAACCCTGCAGCAAAGAGTACATCATCATGGTTCTCTCTAAGAATCTGCTTTACTTCAAAAGCATACACCCTATTCTCCTATATGTCAGCAATCACTTCTTATTCTACCTGGTTAAAACCAGCACATCATAAGCGTGTAGGTTTTGAAGTACCTGAACCAGACACGTGAAGGAAAAATATTTCCTGTGAGCATTATAACCATACCACAAAGATGGTTGTAGGAGCGAAGCCCTTGTGTCTGTCTAGCCAAACTAACTATACTGAACTTCTTGACTCAAACATGGTTGCACTATTTCAAATCTCATCCAACGTTCCCTGTCATTTTAGAGACCTTGTGTTGGCTACGAGGTACCCATAATATATCATTGGATCCAACACTGGAGGGCATTTGCCAACCTGATAAAAAACATAAGTAAAAAGTTTCATATCCATGTCAGGTTATATCATGTATTCTATCCCAACTATGGACTTGTAGCAAGTGGATATATCAAATACACATACAAATACTTCGTTACTTTAGTATCTAAAGGAGGGACTCCTATTTAATTAATACTTGATAGGGTGCAGAATACATAGTACTAAGAAGTAAATTTCAAAGAAATATGGGAACAGAGTTAGATGGTTGTCGCTACCTTGCAACATCATGTCAATATTCCCTTCGTGACAGCAATAATGCAGCATATAATTTATGCTGAGATCACTCACATGAAACTGTATCTGCTTTAGTCTTTTGATTCATCATATGTTATTTAGCTGCGCAAAAAGAATGCAAGTTCCTAGTTAATGCATAAAATGCAGATAAGGTAAACGTGCAGAGACAAGACAAAGTAGGGAAATATCAAACATCAAGGTTAAGACAACATACCGGACCAACCCCTTCAAGACTAAGTGTCCTTGCTCTTAAAAGTATCGAGTTATTTGAGCATTTATCTCTTAAGATCATCCTCTCTTCCCATGACAAGCTCTGTACAATAATCTGAATGTAGCATAAGAAATGAGAAGATTTATTATAAAATGTTGACCCAAATGCTAAGCAAAATTAAAATAGAGAGCCACAAGTTGAGGCAGGACTGCCTTTAAATTAGATACATGATAATTATTCCCTTTGTTGGTTTCAACATAAATGCAATGATCTGAATGTAGCATATGAAACTCTACAGCCTCTTTGCTGCCCGAATCTGGTGGTCGAAGAGGCAAAAGCCAACCAACAGGCAGAGCACTTGGATGAGGAATGCAAGGAGCAGTCATGAGGCGTAGGCGACGCACCTAGCGGTTCACTGCCCACGCTGCCAAGAACGTACCCTACCATAGACTCTGCGTCATCATAACCGTCGCCGGCCGCCGGGGAGATGGAGTCATGGAGATGGAGAAGGAGAGCAGTGGAGCGCCCAGCCGGAGGCGGCGATGTGTGATTGAACACGCTACCAAGATGAAAAGGCGCACGGGCTGCCGCGATGCTGATCCGTGGTTAGGATCAGAGAGAGAGAGAGAGACCATGTGGCGCTACAGATCTTGGGGCGGCTAGGTCTGGGGTGGGGAGGCGCTGCAAGAGAGATGGAGGGACAGAACCGAAGGGAAGGAGGGGGGTCGAGCGAAGGGAGATGGGTGACTCACTCGTTCGTTTTTTTTTTGAGACAATCACGTGAAGCCTTTATTAACTTGTGCCAATGTTCAAAGGTACAAAAGAAAGATTACCCGGGTTGCCTAACCAAATATGGCGGCCAACTCCCAACTTCAAACTATGCTTCGCTAGATTGTGAGCCTCGGCATTCGTCGCTCGTTCGGTTGTTTCCTCACAAGGTTTGAATGGGCTTCACGTGAGAGCAAGGGCCCAATTAACCACAGGCCTCCAATTTTGCTGCGAGAGCAGCTGCCCAGTTTAGTCGTGTTAAGTGTTGCCCCCAAAGTTTAATCAGATGGCCATAAACTTTCACAAATGCAGATCCGATGGCCAAAAGTACTGATGGCCTGACAGGGCTGGGAGAGTGCTCGGTTATAATATATCTAAATAGTCAACTACACATTACAGTAGTCAATGCAAAGCCGGGAGGTTGTTGCAACTTGCAATAGTCAAACTGAACGTAGGCATGTGATGTGATCCTCCACATTAACACATCCGCCAACGTGAGGCAAAGGAGACGATTGAATTGTTGCGGTAAAAAAAAATGCGGTCAAAAAAAAGGAGGCGATTGAATTGAAGCAGCGGCTTCGTAAGTTTTTTTTTTGAGGGGTAGCGGCTTCGTAAGTTTTTTTTTTTTTTGAGAAT
>NC_057794.1:540073826-540085647 GCF_018294505.1 Triticum aestivum
AAGTTCGGCCCGCTCCGTGTACCCATCGCGCTCCCGCACGAGACGGACTGACGGAGACGGACACGGACCGGGTAACGCTCCCAGATCGCCGCCGCCTAGCCCTAAAAAAAAAAGGACCGCCGCCGCGTAGCCTTTCGCCGCCGGGTTCGACGAGGGAGCCGGGGCACGCAAGCCGGCCTATACCCTATAGAGAGACTGGTCCGGGGATGTTCGGGGATGCGGGCCAGCAGCGCGGCAACGTCGTGGGTGGTGGGGCGGACGCGCATCTCCTCTACGACGACCCGCTGTCATCCCGGCGCTCCTCGGCTCCCGCTTCGACGGCGATTAGGTCGACGCTCAAGCGCCTCCTCGCCCTCATCACGCAGGGCTTCTACGTCGCCCACCTCTCCCGGCAGGTCCCGCTAGCGTCCCATTCCTCGCATCGTCTTATCTCATCTCGCGAATTCCGGCGACTGAATTGCGTGTGTGCTTGCGGCGCAGGCGGTCAAGAACGTGCCGGCATAGTCGCTCGAGGTGAAGAAGCACGTTTACCTCTACCTGCTCCGTTACGCCGCGAAGTAAGCTCACCGTCCTTCCCTGCTTGTGATAAGTGAAGCCAAATCCTAACTAGATTCGTCTGCAATTTTTCCCTGTGATTAGTCAACCTAAATCCTAAGTAGATTCGTTTGCATTTTTTTCCTGCATGTGGTTAGTCGAGGCAGATCGGAGCCAAGTGGGAAATTAAAAAACAATTTCTTTATCAAAACCAAGTTCTTTGATGCTTGGACCAGGAAATTGCTGCCATTGCAATTTTGATATGTTAAAATATTAGAAGTGACCGTGCGCCTTGCCGCGCCGCTTAGTTGTGGGGCCTTCTGTAGGATAAAGCTATGAATCTACTGCTTCATCCATTCCTGCATCTCTGAACTGAATGTCTTCTGTAGTTTCAGGATTGACTTACTCAGAAAATTGCCTTTTAAATTCATAGCTTTATCAAAGGAACTCATAAATTTACCATTTTCTTCATGCATCTCTTTCAATTGAAGTTGCGTTCGGAAAATTTTGATCTCTAAATGCCATCCTTGTGGCTGCATTTTTTGTCCAGTGTCTTGGGCTCTTCACAGGATGAACCATACGCAAGAAGACCTCTGGTTGGTCAACCAGCATGATATCACTAACAATATTCCTTCCATAAGAAGGATGGATGTTTTGCCAGTCGATTACATCTTCAATTTGAGGTATGGAAGGGTAATTTACATCTTGTTTCTCCTCGGTATTGACAATAGCTTGTTCATAGAGGAATTGATGCGTGTCTAGAAAGAGTGCACGGCGCTGCAAGCGGGCGACACGACCAAAGACACGTGCACACCCGAGACAGACACAAGCTCTCTCATTGGACAAGGGCCCGCCCAGTGAGTCGAGCAACCTGGTCAAAATCGGTCACCAAATCGAAATTAGTGACCTCAATCGATTGTGAGCCTTTCCACCTCTAGGGAGCTTAGTGATTTAAAGGATAATCTTCTGATGTCGTGGACACTTGCGTTTGACACTTGTGCACAATCTTGATTCTAGATGTGAATAATCCTATTGAACAGACATGATGCATTTTTATTCAGGCAAGCTATTTTGTTTGGGGAAGTCTGAAATCTGTATAATGCTTCTCTAGAAAAACTCCCGTCTGCGTTCATCTTAAGCTTGATCATCTTCTGATTCCGAAGATGAAGAAGAACATAGCATAGGATCTTCTTCAATGCTGTTAAGAAGAGAGTGGATGCTCTTCTTCCTCTTCTTCTTGGCTACTGCAGATCTCTTTCTTTTTCTTCCTTGTGTTTGTGATGTTGAAGTCTCCTGTTGAGCTTGGGCTTCATTACCTAAATGTTCACCGACATTGTCATCAGGAGTGATCTCAGTAATGAACTCATTGTCTTCATCCTCCAGAACATCACTGATGACCTTCTCTATGGGGTCTCTGTTCTTATTTTCTCTCTTATGCTGCAGCCTTGCGTTGAATTTGACGAAGACAAGATCCCTCAACCTATCACTGAGTAGTCTGTTACATTGTTTTGCATGAACCTACATAGTGAAGGAAAATTGAGTGTAGGTGAAAATAAATCAAGGAACACATGGTCACATGTGAGAACAGAAATCAACTATTTTGTAGACTTTTAGAGTTATAGTTTCCTTTCTTGCTTGTTTGAATGATGACCAGTTTCTCTCACAAGCTGAGGAGCTGCATGTCAATGTGAGGATCTTTCTTACCAAATTCTTCAGCTTGGGTGCGCTTGTGCTTTGATTCAACCACCATTTTGCTGCATCAAGTCATTCACAGATTATTAGTTATATACTTACGCATATACAAAATGAGAAACAGAGAAAGTTTGAAACTGGTTTAACACAAATAGCACTAACCTGGATCAATTTCTTTGTTTCTTCTCTGCCGTGTGGCAATGTCCGTTCCAAAAGAGTCAGCCTCTTCTTCATATATGTTGAGTTCGTCAATAATCTCCTCTTGCAACATTTCATCTTGAATCATCCTTGTAATGCAATGGATGACGGCTGCCCTGAATGATCCATCATTCTCGATTGTATTCTTGTTTGGATAGTAATAGTAGGGATTGAGAAAGTACCCAGCCAAATCTAGTGGCGTCCTGAGTTTGTTGTCCCACCTCTTGTCAATGATATCTATAAGAGCTTTGAAGCGACTCTCATCATTGTCAAACCACGAAGAAATTCCTTTTTTGCATCTAGCGTATAACCATGGAAGACTCCTGTCGCCGGCACATCACTATCCATCCTTCTTAGCACATTAGCCATTGGCTCAAAGAAATTGACAGCAGTGTCAACACCTTTCCAAAAGGAATCAGTTTGCACAACTTTTTGAGCTTTCTTACCCTTGTCCTTCTTTAAGTACCCCATGTCATTTAGCTCCTCTGATCTGAATAGTTTAAGCACATCCTTCTTGTTGTCTTGCAAAAATTTTATATTGAGATCAGCCGTGGCAGATCTAGTAACACCAGCACGGACCAAGTCTCTTCCAAGTGTTTTCCTCATCGAAGCCAAAACCCTCGTATGAGCATACAAGAATACGGTAACTTGCCTTTCATGGACAATTGTTTTCTCAACTAGAGGCAGCTTCACAATATCTTCCAACATGAGATCAATACAATGGGCTGCACATCCAGTCCAAAAAATGGGTGGTCTCTTTGCTTTCATTAGACTTGCAGCTGCTGTATTAACACCAGCATTGTCAGTCACCACTTGAACAACCTTTTCTGGCCCAATATCTTCAATACACCTGTCTACAAGGTCGTAGATGTATTTCCCATTTTTTTTGACATCCGAGCAATCAACCGAATCCAAAAATAAGACCCCATATGCGCTGTGAACAACTAGGTTCATTACTCCTCTGCCTTTCCTATCTGTCCATGCATCGGTCATTACGGTACAACCTGTGTGCTCCCATGCTTTCTTATGGTTCTTGAATGAGTCAAGCACCTTCTTCTTTCTTTTCTGCAGGAATGGCCCACTCATCTCATAGGCACTAGGTCCTCGAAGGGTTTTGCCAAAACCTGCAATGTCCACAAGCATACATGCAAAGCTAGGAAGTGTCATCGTGTTGTGTGGATTGCCAGCTTCATAGAAAAACTGACATATGTACCCACAAGCTCTATTCCTCTTCTCTTCTAACTGTTGAGATGACAACTTTGATTGAACCTTTTCGCTGAGAGTTTTCCCTTGATTCCTCTTGACACATTCTTCTACACTTAACTGGCAGAACTTGTCCATAGGGCCACCTTGGGATCTGCTTGTGCCTGGTGTTGACAACAACATATCATCATTGTCACTGTCTTCATCACTCTCCTGTTCTCCCTCTGAGTGATCGAAGTTAACTGAACTTCTTAACTTTTCCAATTCTGTGATTTTCTTATCCTTCGCATCATTACTCTTTAGGAGCAAAACCTTCATCTCCTGCTTGACATCCTGAGGAACCTTCTGGCATGGTGTAGCATTGCACTTCTTAATTCCAGCAAGGTGGTACTTTACCCTTGTTACGCCGCTAGTTAATATCTTGTTACAGAAATTGCATTGCAGAGTGTATGTTCTATTAGGATCTGGCACAGTACAGTACTTCCGTGCAGCCTCATTTGATGCAACGACATGAGCTGCTGCTGTTTGTGTACGGAGGCAGTGCTTGAGATACCTGCACCTATGAAACAAAAAAACAGAATTAAGTTAGGCAAAACAGGAATTAAACAGATCATCAACTCTACTGAAACAACAATGTTTAATCTACTCCAAGTTCAGAGATTCAGTGTACAAAACTGAGAATGCACAAGACAAATCTGAGGACAAAACTTGGCTATCCATGGGGTGTGTGCACAGTTCATGCTACAATGATTCAGTGTATGCACAGTTTAGAGATTCAGTGTACGCAAGGACAACAAGCAAGCACACACATATAACAAATACTTTGCATATAACAGAGATCCCATTACAATGAAGCACTGGTTGGATCAAATCATACATCCATTTATCATGCTACAAGGGGGGAAGAGTAGAAAAAGGACAAATCCGAGGACAAAACTTGCCTGTCGATGGGGTCTGCTGACTCATTGTAGGCTAGGGCGATACTGCTTGGAGAAGATGGCTGGAGAGGGGGCATCACCGGGAAAGGGGCCGTCGAAGGAGGCGTAGATGATCATGGCAAATATGTTTTGTGTAGATGATCAATAGTATCTATAGTTTGATTATGCTATATCATGTAATATTTTATTCAATGTCTCGTGGAACTGGCCCCTGTCTGCTAGATGCAACAAATGACATGCAAAAAAGGTAACATACTGCATTGATGATTGTATATCGGCACAGAGCCAAATATTTGATCTCATGTGTACATAGATGATGTGATTTCCAGTAATATTTCCAGTCAGCTCTGAACGTTATTAGTTTGTTACTTACGTACTGACATTATTGTCCTGTTTTATGTTGTCCAGATGAAGGTTGTTCTTCTCACTCAACAGATCTGGAACTATTAGTAATATAATGAGTTGTTTTGTTTCCAGGCCATGGTTCTTCCATCCCACCCTTATCTTCTCAAGGAAATATACATCAGTATTCTTCATATGGTGGTGGATACGAGAGTGGTAGTACAACAAAAAAGATTGATATCCCAAATGGAAGGTATGCTACTTGGGAGTTTACTCGTTTGGTTTTTTGCATTCTTGCAGTTGATACAAGGTTGCATGAAGTGCATTTTTTTGCTCTGCTAACAGATAATGTTCATAACTTCTTTTAGGTTGGTGTTATCATTGGAAATTCTAGAGAAACTATAAAGCATATCCAACTTTAGTCAGGGGCAAAGATCCAAGTAACGAGGGACATGGATGTTCAACCCGGGTCACAGACAAGATTGGGTGATCTTTCGGGCACTCCTGAGCTGTTGATAAGTGATGTTTTTGCAGAGGTACTGTGATATATTTTTTAGGGTCAGGACTTCACATTTAATTGTGTATCCATTTATTCAACCATACTTGAAAAAAATAATGACCTTCTGCAGGCTGATGCTTACTCATTTGGCACTATCTCTAATTGGAAGTACAATGCACCTCAACCTAGTGTTGAGCAATTCCAGATGCAAATTGCTAACAACAAGGTAAACTGGCTGCTTTGTTGACGAGATAGTGAAAGATGTTTGGTAGATTAAGAAAATTTATGTCGAGTAAATAAGCATGGTGGTTCTTATATTGGTGGATGAGTGGATCTTTAATAGACTTGAAGCAATTTGGATTTAGTTAGGTGATTATGATCTTGAAACCAAATTTCATGGAGGATTACGAGATTTTGATGCATTTATTTAGTTCATTATGATCTTGAGGAGATAGTCAAAGATATTCGGTGGATTAATTAATCTTAGACAATTTGGATTTAGTTAGGTGATTGTGATATTGAACCGTATTTATGATGGATTATGATATCTTAGTTGGATTTAGTTACGTGATTTAATCTTGAGAAGATAGTAACAAAATGTTCGGTGAATTATGAGATTTTAGGTATAGTAGATGACCGTGGTGATTATTATATTGGTGGATAAATAGATCTTTAATTTTGTTTGGAACATTTTGGATTTAGTTAAGTGATTGTGATCTTAAACCAAATTTCATGATGGATTATGAGGTTTTGATTGGATTTAGTTAGGTGATTATGATCTTGACGAGCTAGTAAAAGATGTTCGGTGGATTATGTGAATTTAGGTCTAGTAGGTGAGCATGGTGGTTATTATATTGGTGAATAAGTAATTTTTTATTAAACTTGAGAAAATTTGGATTTAGTTAGGCGATTGTGATCTCGAATCAAATTTGATGGTGGATCACGAAATTTTAAATGAATTTAGTTAGTTGATTGAGACCTTAGGAGATAGTCAAAGATGTTCGGTGGATTAATTAATCGTGAACAATGTGGGTTTAGTTCGGTGATTGTGATATTGAACCAAATTTCTCGGTAATTTATTTGATTGTAGGTGGATTTAGTTAGGTGATTGTGTCTTGAGAAGATAGTCAAAATGTGCCGTGGATTATTATATGAGAAATGATTCCTTCAATCGATAGATCTTATGCGAGCGTCCACCGTCTCCATGTTCGTTGGATGGGCTTCATCAAACAGCCGGGAGCTAACCTCTCTGTGTTTCTCCAACTGGTCCATTGTTTCAGAAAAAGATTCTGCAACTAGCCTCTTGTTGCAAACCGACGAAGAGCTAGATCCCGCAACATGACTTATGTTGCAAAACAAATCCCGCAACGTGACCCATGTTGCAAAAAAAAAATCTACAACACAACCAATGTCGCAAAACAAATACCGCAACACAATCTATGTTTGCAAAAAAGAAAAAATGCAACTATGCAACAAGACATCTGTTGCAAAGTATAATTGTCGGATTTGACGGTTTGCCACCGGCCGATGCCTAGCAGCCCCCTTATTATATTGGTGCATAAACAGATCTTTAATTTAGTTTGGAGCAATTTGGATTTAATTAGGTGATTGTGATTTTTAACCAAATTCATGGTGGCTTTTGCGGTTTTGTTGCATTTAGTTAGGTGAAAGTGGTCTTGACGAGATAGTCAAAGATGTTTGGTGAATTATGTAAGTGAGCATGATGGTTGTTATATTGGTGGATAAATGAATCTAGTAAACATGGAGCAGTTTGAACTTAGTTAGGCGATTGTGATATTGAACAAATTTCACAGTGGATTACGAGAGTTTTAATGGATTTAGTTAATAGATTGTGATCTTGGGGAGATGTCAAAGATTTTTGGTGTATTAATTAATCTTGACCAATTTTGATTTAGTTAGGTGATTGTTATATTGAACCAAATTTCTTAATGATTTATGAGATTTTAGTTGGATTTAGTTAGGTGATTGTGTCTTTAGAAGATAGTCAAAGATATTCGGTGGATTATGAGATTTTAGGTATGGTAAATGAGCATGGTGATTATTATATTGGTGGATAAACAAATATTTAATTTAAATTGGAACAATTTAAATTTAGTTAGTTGATTGTGATATTTTGATTAAATTTTACGGTAGATGATGAGGTTTTGGTCGGATTTAGTTAAGATGATTGGGATCTTGATGAGCTAGTAAAATATGTTCAACAGATTATGTGAATTTAGGTCTAGTAGGTGAGCGTGTTGGTAATTATATTGGTGGATACATAAATTTGTATAAACTTGGAAAATTTGGATTTACTTTGGCAATTGTGATCTCGAACCAAATTTTATGGTGGATTATGAGATTTTTGATGGATTAATCGATTGTGATCTTGAGGAGATAGTCAAAGATGTTCGGTGTATTATTTAATTTTGAACAATTTGGATTTAGTTAGGTGATTGTGATATTGAGCCAGATTTCTTCATGATTTATGATGGTTGGATTTAGTTAGGTGATTGTGTCTTGAGAAAATAGTCAAAGATGGTGATTATGAGATTTTAGGTCTAATAGATGAGCATGGTGATTATTATATTGATGGATAAATAAATATGATATTTATTTGAAACAATTTGGATTTAGTTAGGTGATTGTAATCTTTTAACCTAATTTTCCAGTGGATTATAAGATTTTGGTTGGATTTAGTTAGATGATTATGATTTTAGCGAGCTAGAAAAATATGTTCAGTGGCTTATGTGAATTTTGGTTCTAGCATGTTGATTATTACATTTGTGGATACATGGATCCTCAGTAAACATGGAGCAATTTGGATTAGTTGGGCGATTGTGATCTTGAACAAATTTCATGGTGGATTACGAGAATTTTAATAGATTTTGTTGATTGTGATCTTGAGGAGATAGTCCAAGATGTTTGTTGGTGTACTAGAGTAGAGGTATCCTAGTATCCTGAACTTGTGCACGGGCAGTCGCGGCATCCGGCGGCAAGGTCTTGAGGACGTTGGTGAAATTGAGGCCCGGATTGTGGAAGGCCACTTTCACCAACACTTTCTGAAGAGCTCTCGCGCAGATCTTGCGCGACTCGTCGGCCAGCTGCTTTGGGATCCTCTTCCGGAGTCGCTGGAGGGCCGTCGCCACGCCCTTGAAGAACAAGACGAGCTTGGCGCTGGGTTGGAGGTTCTCGTCGGAGGGATACCCGAGATCCTCCATCCCCAGCTGCGCCAGCTCCTTGTCGATGTCTGTGGCGGCATTCACAAGACTCTCCGTCCAGTGCTTCACAGTTTCCCTGAAGGCATTTTGGGTGGCGGCAACACTCTCTAGCAGCGCCTTGTCGGCCTTGATCTCCTCCCTCAAGGCCGCCTCCTGCTTCTTGGCGCTGTCCAATGTCTTGGTCAAAGCGGTCAGCTTCAACTCAAGACCCGTGTTGGAGTCCTTGGCGGCGCTGAGCTCTTTGCTCTTCTTGGCGAGAGCGGCCTCCAGCCGCGCCACCTTCGTCTCCAACTCCTTGGCGGCCTCGGCGGCGGCGGCAGCATCCTCTGCTTGCTTGAGGGCTCCGCCGAGTTTTTCTTCGCGCGCGGCAAGCTCCTCCTCGTGAGCGTCAAGATTGACCTTCCGCTGCGCCAGCTCGCCCTCCTCCGCGGATAGCTTCACAGCGGCAAGTCGCTGTTGCTCTTCGACTTCAGCCTTCTCGAGGAGGAAGGCATTCTGCGCTTCGGCGAGCTGCTCCCGCTCCTCCGCCAGGGACCGGAGGGCTTCCCGGTGAAAACCCCTGAGCTCCTCCGCGCGTTTCTCGATGTCTGCTCCCGCCTTCGCAACAAGCGCCTCGCGGGATTCCAGCTTGGCTTGCCGCGCACGGTAGAGCGACAACAACTTACGCAGCAGCTGCTCTTCCTCGGGCTCGTTGCTGCTGTTGCTCGGCGCGTCAACCAGCGTCAGCCCAGCGGAAGCAAGCACCTCCCCTCGAAGATCTCTCCCTCGACCGGCGCCCTGGAGCTCGATGCCCAGGGAAGGTTGATGAAGACGTCGTCGTCGGCCTTTAAGTAGACGCCCGGCTGGGGCTCCTCGGAGCTTGGCGCTGCGGCTTCGGCGGACGGGTCGGCGGTCGGCGTAGCGCTTGGCGCTCCTGCGGCCTCTGGGCCATCAGTACGATCGCCAGACCCCTCGCCAGTTGCTGCAGCGGCAGCCTTGGCGGCCTCGGCGCCGGTGGGATCGCCAGCGCCGGCTGCTTCTTCGGCGGCGACCTCGGTCTCCATCTGCTCCGCAGCAGATGGGTCTGACAGCCGGCAAGGGGAGAAGAGTCAAGCAAAATCCAGCAAAAACCCAGGAAGATCAAGAGAAGAAGCACCCAAGGGAAGTTCTACAGCAAAAGGGTTACCTGTGCCAGTTTCTGCAGTCAGGTTCTCCTCCGTCGGAGGGCCGCTAGCGCTGTCCCTTGCCGGAGAACCCTCCCTTGCCGGAGACTTCTCCCTTACCGGAAAGCCCTCCCTTGCCGGAGAGCTCTCCCTTGTCGGGGATTCTCCCTTGGCTCTTGGTGGGGCTGCTCTACTCCTACACAAATCAGCAATCAAATATCAGCAAAGACAAGTACCCATGCGCGCCTCGCAACGGAAAGTAAATCATACACTTACGCTGGGGGCTGCTTTGGAGAAAAGTCGCCGGGTCCGACAAGGTTGTCTCGGGCGCGCCACCTACTGTCGCAGTAGGCTCGTCCTCGATGACGATCACCGGGACCTTAGCTCTCTTTGCCGCTCTCTGGGCCAGAGTCCTAAAAAGGAACAAGTTCAGAGTCAAGCAAATGAGATGAAAAAACAACAAGAATTGAAGAACTACAAGTGCAGCAAAAGAAGCTTACTCTTCTTCTTCTTCCTCGTCGGAGCTGAACGCGGAGAAGTCGAAGTCTGGCGCGCGCCCGGCGCGAGGAGGCGGAGGAGAAGCCTCCCTTGGCCGCTTGGCGGGAGCAGTGGCGGTGGTCTGAGACGACCCCGCTCCAGCTGCTGGTGCGGCGTGAGCAGCGGTAGGAACTGAAGCGGTGGTCCGGCTAGATCTCGCTCCAGTTGCCGTCGCAGCTTGAGGCGCTCCCGTGGCAACGGTGTTTGCCGCGGTGGAGCGTGTCACGCGATGCGGCGACTGTTGACCCGCTTGCCGCTCCGCTACATCACCGGCCTTGCGGAGACGCCTTCTTGGTGGGGATGAAGGTTCTGCATGCGGCGAGCTGCCCGAAGATGAGGAGGAAGAGGAGTTGATTTCCAGCGAGCCGCTCGTGTCCTTGGCGGGCTCGCTCGGCTCGACGTCACGCCCGACAAGCTCCTTGCCGGTGGGCTCCCCTCGCTCGGCACGGCTTGCCGCTTCTGCTGCATCTGCCTCCTCCACGGTGAATCCAAAATCGCCCGCGGCTGCGGCTGCCGCTGCCTCTTCCAGCCTAGTGGCAATGAGCGCCATCTCTGCATCGGTGGTGTTGCGGGTGAGGCTGTCCTTCTCGTCGGAGCGGATCGGCACTTCCACCAAGTCATCGAAGAACTGTTGCACAACGTCGTCCGCAGGCTCCTCCCAAGTTGGCACAATCCCATGCGAGTCGCACTCCGGCATCATTGCACGGATGCGGTCGAGCGAGGAATTGTTGCACAGCGGAACGACGCCCCCCGGCAACCTGAACACTTCGGGATGTTGGGAGTCATACTTGAACAGTTCTTGGAGCATCGCGTTGAGCTCCAGAACAGTAAAGTTGTAGTTGAGGCCCGGCCGCAGCCTCATGATATCCGCCGCATTCTTGAACTCCCAGGCAGGTCTTCCTCGTTCCTGCAGGGGGGCGATGCGGCGACGAAGAAAGTCTGCGCCAACAGCGCCTACAGTAAGCCCGGCAAGCCTGAGGCGTAGGATCCTGGTGACGGCAATCTTCAGCCTGTTGTCTTCCGGGGCCACGTCACTCCAATCGCTGCCGCGTGCTACTGGGGTTTGGCGCCGGGTGGTGAATGACTGCGGGTTCTCCTCGTCAATCCAGCACCAATCTGCTCTCCACTCTTCCCACTTGCCGCGAAACTCTCCCTCCAGATAGGTTTCTTTCTTGCCGGCCCTCGAGATCCAGGCGATTCCGCCGGATAATGGCTCCCCTCTCTTCACTCGGGGTATGAAGAAATGGCGGAAGAGGGCTACACTGGGGTGGACTCCGACAAAATTTTCGCAGAGATGTGCAAAAACTGCCATGGTCAGAACGGCATTGGGGGTGAAGTCAAGGAGGTGGAATCCGTAGGTATTCATGATGTCGCAGAAGAATTCAGAGAAAGGCGGGCAGAGCCCGCAGTAGAAGAACAATGCGAAGAAAGGGTATCCGTTTGAGGCCTTCTTCCAAGCGGCAGCGGGGAGTACCTTCGTGCGCGGATGCGCGCGCGTCTCCGTCGACCAGAAGA
>NC_057794.1:540085971-540089791 GCF_018294505.1 Triticum aestivum
CCCGCTCCTTTCGCAGCGCCGCAAGCCGCTGCGCCTCGGTCGACTTCACGACCTTCCCCTTGTCGGCTTTTGGAGCCATGGCGGAAGTGGTGGAGGAGGTCGACGGCGTTGGTGGTGCTGGTGGCGATGGGGGGCGGAGCGCTGCTCTCTCTCTCTCAGCTTTGGGAAGGCGAGGGAGCGGCGGAGATTTCTGAGATTGAAAGCAGCAACGGGCGAATGGGCGAACTTCCCCTGTTTCCCCTGCTTATAAAGAGGGAGGGGGCGGACGTTCTGCATTTCCGAATAAAGAAACCACCCACGATCTCTCCCACGACACCGCATTCAACGCGTGCCGTTCGGGGAGGGTGCGGCGGATACGGAGTGAGATACGGCGTAACCTAGGCCGCGCGTGCCCGTGCCCTGTTTTGGGCCTGGCCCAACAGCGCTCGGCACCGTGTATGGCCCAGGCCCGGGGGCTCTTGTCGGTGTACTAGAGTAGGGGTACCCTAGTATTCCGAACTTGTGCACGGGCAGTCGCAGCATCCCGCGGCAAGGCTTGCCGGGTGACCGCCAAGGTCCTCCGTGGTTCCTTTGGAGCCATTCAAGAACAAAGTATCCAACCAAGACACCACAAGACCCCGGCAAGAGGAGCTTGCCAGGAAGGCCAACCAAGGCAAGGCGTTCAAGGAGACAAGACCCCGGCAAGAGGAGCTTGCCGGGAAGGCCAACCAAGGCGCCTCAAGGAACTTGCCGCGGCGCGCCTCGCGTCCCGGCAAGGCCCGGTGAGCGACAAGCTCCCGGACGCGACAAGACAACGATCGCGGCAAGGTGCTTGCCGCGGCAAGCCACCATTCTGTGCCCGCGCTCCAGCACATCCACCAACGTGTCGCTCTGGGACCCTTCCAGGCGTGCGTGGCGGGAGGCTGTGCTGCCAGCGGTGCGCAGTGGCGAGCGGCGCTGACAAGATTGCCATCGTGGCGGGCAGTGGCGTCCCTGACGGTCCCTTTTGCACTGTTTAGGCGACACAGACGGGCATTTAATGCCCTTGTCCCCTGCCGTCAGGGTTAGGTATGATACACTGTAGCAGGTAGCTGTACCTACCGTAGCACCTTTCCATTTTTACCCTTCGTCTCCGTTGCCACCTGTCGGTGACCCCTTGAGCATATAAAAGGAGGCCCGTGCGCAACGTAGGGGGGCTAGCTCAGAGAACACTCACGCTCGGTCTCGTTAGCCGCTGGTGTGTACTGTAGCACTCCACGCTTCCGAGCAAGAACTCAATACAAACCACAAAGCAGGAGTAGGGTTTTACGCATCCGTGCGGCCCGAACCTGGGTAAACCGCTCGTGTGCTTCGCCTCGATCCGCTCTTTGCACGACCTCCGCCCTCGCCGAATCGAAAGGGACTCGGTCCGCCGGTCCCATAGGTGCTCGTGGATTAGTCTCCCGACATCTTTTGTCGGTGTACTAGAGTAGGGGTACCCTAGTATCCCGAACTTGTGCACGGGCAGTCGCAGCATCCCGCGGCAAGGCTTGCCGGGTGACCGCCAAGGTCCTCCGTGGTTCCTTTGGAGCCATTCAAGAACAAAGTATCCAACCAAGACACCACAAGACCCCGGCAAGAGGAGCTTGCCGGGAAGGCCAACCAAGGCAAGGCGTTTAAGGAGACAAGACCCCGGCAAGAGGAGCTTGCCGGGAAGGCCAACCAAGGCGCCTCAAGGAACTTGCCGCGGCGCGCCTCGCGTCCCGGCAAGGCCCGGTGAGCGACAAGATCCCGGACGCGACAAGACAACGACCGCGGCAAGGCGCTTGCCGCGGCAAGCCACCACTCTGTGCCCGCGCTCCAGCACATCCACCAACGTGTTGCTCTGGGACCCTTTCAGGCGTGCGTGGCGGGAGGCTGTGCTGCCAGCGGTGCGCAGTGGCGAGCGGCGCTGACAAGATTGCCATCGTGGCGGGCAGTGGCGTCCCTGACGGTCCCTTTTGCACTGTTTAGGTGACACAGACGGGCATTTAATGCCCTTGTCCCCTGCCGTCAGGGTTAGGTATGATACACTGTAGCAGGTAGTTGTACCTACCGCAGCACCTTTCCATTTTTACCCTTCGTCTTCATTGCCACCTGTCGGTGACCCCTTGAGCATATAAAAGGAGCCCCGTGCGCAACGTAGGGGGGGGCTAGCTCAGAGAACACTCACGCTCGGTCTCGTTAGCCGCTGGCGTGTACTGTAGCACTCCACGCTCCCGAGCAAGAACTCAATACAAACCACAAAGCAGGAGTAGGGTTTTACGCATCCGTGCGGCCCGAATCTGGGTAAACCGCTCGTGTGCTTCGCCTCGATCCGCTCTTTGCACGACCTCCGCCCCCGCCGAACCGAAAGGGACTCGGTCCGCCGGTCTCATAGGTGCTCGTGGATTAGTCCCCCGACAATGTTTAGTGGATTAATTAATTTTGAACAATTTGGATTTAGTTAGGTGATTGTGATATTGAACCAAATTTCTTTGTCATTTATGAGATTTTAGTTGGATTTAGTTAGGTGGATTGTGTCTTGAGAAGATAATCAAAGATTTTTGGTGGATTAGGAGATTTTAGGTCTAATAGATGAGCATGATGATTATTATATCGATGGATAAACATATATCTAATTTAGTTTGGAACAATTTGGATTTAATTCAGTGATTGGGATCTTTTAACCTAATTTTACGATGGATTATAAGATTTTTGTTGGATTTAGTTAGGTGATTGTAATTTTGACGAGCTAGTAAAAGATGTTCGGTGGATTATGTGAATTTAGATATAGTAGGTGGGCATTTTGATTATTATATTGGTGGATAGAGATGAGGACCACACAAGTGACTCAAGGCGATGATGCCATTACTGAAAATTATTAGTAAACAAGGCAACAAAGGTGGAGGGAGACTGGAGGTAGTGGCAGCATGGACTTGATCCAACATCCCACGTGCCTGTGCACTCTCCGTTCCTCGCTAATCTGGCTTGGTGTCCTTGTCCTGTTTGCGGATTTGTGTCACGCACTTGATTAAGCACCCCACGTTCTCCTACTGTGTGCCCTTGACCTTGACGATAGGTAGCGCCGTGTTCTCGGGCACGTCCCGTGGGTAAAATCCAGGTATGCGCCCATTTTCTGAGCTATTGCTCGCCATTGGTGGTGCTTGAGCTTGCGGTTATAGTGTCATGCAGCAAGGGAACACGGGATGTGGGATCAAGACAGCACACATAGCAACCCGCTAGTAGGCAACGGATGCCCATGCAGATTTGAGGGAGCGGAGGTGGACACAAAGGTGGATGTTGAGCCCATAGCAATCTCAATAGTGTGCTCATTAGTAAGAGCAAAACGGGTAATAAGATCCTGGATATACTTCTCTTAGGAAATAAAGAAGCCATTAGAGGTAGAAGAAACCTCCATCTCAAGGAAGTAGCGACTTCTTTAGTAAACATGGAGTAATTTGGAATTTGTTAGGCGATTGTGATCTTGAACAAAATTCCTGGTGGATTATGAGATTTTTCAATGAATTAAGTTGATTTTGATCTTGAGGAGATAGTCAAAGATATTTGATGGATTATGTGATCTTGAAGAATTTGGATTTAAGTAGGTGGTTGTGATACTGAATCGAATTTCACGGTGAATTATGACATTTTAGTTGGATTTAGTTAGGTGATTGTGTCTTGAGATGATAATCAAAGTTTTTTGATGGATTATGAGATATTAGGTCTAGTAGATGAGCATGGTGATTGCTATATTGGTGAATAAATAGATATTTAATTTAGTTTGGAACAATTTGGAATTTGTTAGGCGATTGTGATCTTGAACAAAATTCCCGGTGGATTA
>NC_057794.1:540090103-540102898 GCF_018294505.1 Triticum aestivum
GTTGATTTTGATCTTGAGGAGATAGTCAAAGATATTTGATGGATTATGTGATCTTGAAGAATTTGGATTTAATTAGGTGGTTGTGACACTGAACCGAATTTCACGGTGAATTATGACATTTTAGTTGGATTTAGTTAGGTGATTGTGTCTTGAGATGATAATCAAAGTTTTTTGATGGATTATGAGATATTAGGTCTAGTAGATGAGCATGGTGATTGCTATATTGGTGAATAAATAGATATTTAATTTAGTTTGGAACAATTTGGATTTAGTTAGGTGATTGTGATCTTTTGAGCAATTTTTACGATGGATTATGAGGTTTTGGTTGGATTTAGTTAAGATGATTGGGATCTTGATGAGCTAGTAAAATATGTTCAACAAATTATGTAAATTTATGTCTAGTAGGTGAGCATGTTGGTTATTGTATTGGTGGATACATAAATTTTTATAAACTTGAAAAATTTGGATTTAGTTTGACGATTGTGAGATTATGGTGGATTATGAGATTTTTGATGGATTAGTTAATCGATTGTGATCTTGAGGAGATGGTCCAAGATGTTTCGTGTATTATTTAATCTTGAAGAATTTGGATTTAGTTAGGTGATTGTGATATTGAGCCAAATTTCTTGGTGATTTATGGCATTTTGGTTGGATTTAGTTAGGTGATTGTGTTTTGAGAAGATAGTCAAAGATGTTTGGTGGATTATGAGATTTTAGGTCTAATAGATGAGCATGGTGATGATTATATTGGTGGATAAACAGATATTTATTTGATTGGAACAATTTAGATTTAGTTAGGTGATTGTGATCTTTTAACCTAATGTTACAGTGGATTATAAGGTTTTGGTTGGATTTAGTTAGGTGATTATGATTTTAGCGAGCTAGTAAAAGATGTTCGGTGGCTTATGTGAATTTTGGTTCTAGCATGTTGATCATTACATTGGTGGATAAATGGATCTTGAGTGAACATGAAGCAATTTGGATTAGTTAGGCGATTGTGATCTTGAACAAATTTCATGCTGGATTATGAGATTTTCAATAGATTTTGTTGGTTGTGATGTCGAGGAGATAGTCAAAGATGTTCAGTGGATTAGTTAATTTTGAACAATTTGGATTTAGTTAGGTGATTGTGATATTGAACCAAATTTCTTTATGATTTATGAGATTTTAGTTGGATTTAGTTATGTGGATTGCGTCTTGCGAAGATAATCAAAGATTTTTGGTGGATTAGGAGATTTTAGGTCTAACACATGAGCATGATGATTATTATATTGGAGGATAAACATATGTTTAATTTAGTTTGGAACAATTTGGATTTAATTCGGTGATTGTGATCTTTTAACCTAATTTTATGATGGATTATAAGATTTTTGTTGGATTTAGTTAGGTGATTGTAATTTTGACGAGCTAGTAAAAGATGTTCGGTGGATTATGTGAATTTAGATATAGTAGGTGGGCATTTTGATTATTATATTGGTGAATGGAGATGAGGGCCACACAAGTGACTCAAGGCGATGATGCCACTGCTGATAAACAAGGCAACAGAGGCGGATAGAGATTGGAGGTAGTGGCAGCAAATGGACTCGATCCAGCATCCCACGTGCCTGTGCAGTCTCCGTTCCCCGCTAATTCGGCTTGGTGTCCTTGTCCTGTTTGCGGATTTTGTGTCACGCACTTGATTAAACACCCCACGTTTCTCCTACTGTGTGCCCTTGACCTTGACGATAGGTAGCGCCGTGTTCTCGGGCGCGTCCCGTGGGTAAAATTCAGGTATGCGCCCATTGTCTGAGCTCTTGCTCGCCATTGGTGGTGCTTGAGCGTGCGGTTATGTTGTCACCCAACAAGGGAACACGGGATGTGGGATCAAGACAGCACACATAGCAACCCGCTACCAGGCAATGGATGCCCATCCGGACTTACAAGGTGCAGAGGTGGACACAAAGGTGGATGTTGAGCTCCATAGCAGTCTCAATAGTGTGCTCATCAGTAAGAGCAGCACAAGCAAGAAGATCCTGTATATATTTCTCCTAGGAAATAAAGAAGCCATTAGAGGTAAAAGAAACCTCCATCTAAAGGAAGTGGCGACTTCTTTAGTAAACATGGAGCAATTTGGAATTAGTTAGGCGATTGTGATCTTGAACAAAATTCGTGGTGGATTACGAGATTTTTCAATGAATTAAGTTGATTGTAATATTGAGGAGATAGTCAAAGATATTTGATGGATTATGTGATCTTGAACAATCTGGACTTAATTAGGTGGTTGTGTTTTGAGATCATAATCAAACATTTTTGGTGAATTATGAGATATTAGGTCTAGCAGATGAGCATGGTGTTTACTATATTGGTGAATAAACATATATTTAATTTAGTTTGGAACAATTTGGATTTAGTTAGGTGATTGTGATCTTTTGAGCAATTTTAATGATGGATTATGAGGCTTTGGTTGGATTTAGTTAGGTGATTGGGATCTTGATGAGCTAGTAAAAGATGTTCGGTAGATTATGTGAATTTAGGTCAAGGAAGTAGCGTCTTTTTTAGTAAACATGGACCAATTTGGAATTAGTTAGGCGATTGTGATCTTGAACAAATTTCATAGTGAATTACGAGATTTTTCAATGAGTTTAGTTGATTGTGATTTGGAGGAGACAGTTAAAGATATTTGATGGTTTATGTGATCTTGAACAATTTGGATTTAGTTAGGTAGTTGTGATACTGAACCGAATTACACGGTGGATTATGAGATTTTAATTGGATTTAGTTAGGTGATTATGCTTAAGATGATAATTATTTTTTTTGGTGGATTATGATATTTTAGGTCTAGTAGATGAGCACGGTGATTACTATATTGGTGTATAAATAGAAATTTAATTTAGTTTGGAACAATTTGGAATTAGTTAGGTGATTGTGATCTTTTCAGCAATTTATACGGTGGATTATGAAGTTTTGGTTGGATTTAGTTAGGTGATTGGGATCTTGACGAGCTAGTAAAAGATATTCGGTAGATTATGTGAATTTAGGTCTAGTAGGTGAGCATATTGGTTATTTTATTGATGGATAAATAACTTTTAATAAACTTGGAAAAAATTAAACTTGTTTAGGCAATCGTGATCTTGAACCAAATTTTGTGATGGATTATGAGATTTTTGATGGATTAGTTAGTTGATTGTGATCTTGAGGATATAGTCAAAGATGTTCGAAGTATTAATTAATCTTGAACAATTTGGATTTAGTTTGGTGATTGTGTGCTCATCAGTAAGAGCAACACGAGCAAGAAGATCCTGGATATACTTATCTTAGGAAATAAAGAAGCCATTAGAGGTATAAAAAATCTCAATCTCAAGGAAGTAGCATCTTTTTTAGTGAACATGGAGCAATTTGGAATTAGTTAGGCGATTGTGATCTTGAACAAATTTCATAGTGAATTACAAGATTTTTAATGAGTTTAGTTGATTGTGATCTGGAGGAGATTGTTAAAGATATTTGATGGTTTATGTGATCTTGAACAATTTGGACTTAGTTAGGTAGTTGTGATACTAAACCGAATTACACGGTGGATTATGAGATTTTAATTGGATTTAGTTAGGTGATTGTGCTTAAGATGATAATCAATTTTTTTGGTGGATTATGATATTTTAGGTCTAGTAGATAAGCACGGTGATTACTATATTGGTGTATAAATAGAAATTTAATTTAGTTTGGAACAATTTGGATTTAGTTAGGTGATTGTGATCTTTTCAGCAATTTATGCGGTGGATTATGAAGTTTTGGTTGGATTTAGTTAGGTGATTGGGATCTTGACGAGCTAGTAAAAGATGTTCGGTAGATTATGTGAATTTAGGTCTAGTAGGTGAGCATATTGGTTATTTTATTGATGGATAAATAACTTTTAATAAACTTGGAAAAAATTAAACTTGTTTAGGCAATCGTGATCTTGAACCAAATTTTGTGATGGATTATGAGATTTTTGATGGATTAGTTAGTTGATTGTGATCTTGAGGATGTAGTCAAAGATGTTCGAAGTATTAATTAATCTTGAACAATTTGGATTTAGTTTGGTGATTGTGTGCTCATCAGTAAGAGCAACACGAGCAAGAAGATCCTGGATATACTTCTCTTAGGAAATAAAGAAGCCATTAGAGGTATAAAAAATCTCAATCTCAAGGAAGTAGCGTCTTTTTTAGTGAACATGGAGCAATTTGGAATTAGTTAGGCGATTGTGATCTTGAACAGATTTCATAGTGAATTACAAGATTTTTCAATGAGTTTAGTTGATTGTGATCTGGAGGAGATTGTTAAAGATATTTGATGGTTTATGTGATCTTGAACAATTTGGACTTAGTTAGGTACTTGTGATACTGAACCGAATTACACGGTGGATTATGAGATTTTAATTGGATTTAGTTAGGTGATTGTGCTTAAGATGATAATCAATTTTTTTGGTGGATTATGATATTTTAGGTCAAGTAGATGAGCACGGCGATTACTATATTGGTGAATAAATAGATATTTAATTTAGTTTGGAACAATTTGGATTTAGTTAGGTGATTGTGATCTTTTGAGCAATTTATACGGTGGATTATGAGGTTTTGGTTGGATTTAGTTAGGTGATTGGGATCCTGACGAGCTAGTAAAAGATGTTCGATAGACTATGTGAATTTAGGTCTAGTAGGTGAGCATGTTGGTTATTTTATTGATGGATAAATAACTTTTAATAAACTTGGAAAAATTGAATTTGTTTAGGCAATCATGATCTTGAACCAAATTTTGTGATGGATTATGAGATTTTTGATGGATTAGTTAGTTGATTGTGATCTTGAGGATATAGTCAAAGATGTTCGATGTATTAATTAATCTTGAACAATTTGGATTTAGTTTGGTGATTGTGTGCTCATTAGTAAGAGCAACACGAGCAAGAAGATCCTGGATATACTTCTCTTAGGAAATAAAGAAGCCATTAGAGGTATAAAAAATCTCAATCTCAAGGAAGTAGCGTCTTTTTTAGTAAACATGGAGCAATTTGGAATTAGTTAGGCGATTGTGATCTTGAACAAATTTCATAGTGAATTACGAGATTTTTCAATGAGTTTAGTTGATTGTGATCTGGAGGAGATAGTTAAAGATATTTGATGGTTTATGTGATCTTGAACAATTTGGATTTAGTTAGGTAGTTGTGATACTGAACCGAATTACACGGTGGATTATGAGATTTTAATTGGATTTAGTTAGGTGATTGTGCTTAAGATGATAGTTATTTTTTGGTGGATTATGAGATTTTAGGTCTAGTAGATGAGCACGGTGATTACTATATTGGTGAATAAATAGATATTTAATTTAGTTTGGAACAATTTGGATTTAGTTAGGTGATTGTGATCTTTTGAGCAATTTATACGGTGGATTATGAAGTTTTGGTTGGATTTAGTTAGGTGATTGGGATCTTGACGAGCTAGTAAAAGATGTTTGGTAGATTATGTGAATTTAGGTCTAGTAGGTGAGCATGTTGGTTATTTTATTGATGGATAAATAACTTTTAATAAACTTGGAAAAAATTGAATTTGTTTAGGCAATCATTATCTTGAACCAAATTTTGTGATGGATTATGAGATTTTTGATGGATTAGTTAGTTGATTGTGATCTTGAGGATATAGTCAAAGATGTTCGAAGTATTAATTAATCTTGAACAATTTGGATTTAGTTTGGTGATTGTGTGCTCATCAGTAAGAGCAACACGAGCAAGAAGATCCTGGATATACTTCTCTTAGGAAATAAAGAAGCCATTAGAGGTATAAAAAATCTCAATCTCAAGGAAGTAGCGTCTTTTTTAGTGAACATGGAGCAATTTGGAATTAGTTAGGCGATTGTGATCTTGAACAAATTTCATAGTGAATTACGAGATTTTTCAATGAGTTTAGTTGATTGTGATCTGGAGGAGATTGTTAAAGATATTTGATGGTTTATGTGATCTTGAACAATTTGGACTTAGTTAGGTAGTTGTGATACTGAACCGAATTACACGGTGGATTATGAGATTTTAATTGGATTTAGTTAGGTGATTGTCCTTAAGATGATAATCAATTTTTTTGGTGGATTATGATATTTTAGGTCTAGTAGATGAGCACGACGATTACTATATTGGTGAATAAATAGATATTTAATTTAGTTTGGAACAATTTGGATTTAGTTAGGTGATTGTGATCTTTTGAGCAATTTATACGGTGGATTATGAGGTTTTGGTTGGATTTAGTTAGGTGATTGGGATCTTGACGAGCTAGTAAAAGATGTTCGATAGACTATGTGAATTTAGGTCTAGTAGGTGAGCATGTTGGTTATTTTATTGATGGATAAATAAGTTTTAATAAACTTGGAAAAATTGAATTTGTTTAGGCAATCGTGATCTTGAACCAAATTTTGTGATGGATTATGAGATTTTTGATGGATTAGTTAGTTGATTGTGATCTTGAGGATATAGTCAAAGATGTTCGAAGTATTAATTAATCTTGAACAATTTGGATTTAGTTTGGTGATTGTGTGCTCATCAGTAAGAGCAACACGAGCAAGAAGATCCTGGATATACTTCTCTTCGGAAATAAAGAAGCCATTAGAGGTATAAAAAATCTCAATCTCAAGGAAGTAGCGTCTTTTTTAGTGAACATGGAGCAATTTGGAATTAGTTAGGCGATTGTGATCTTGAACAAATTTCATAGTGAATTACAAGATTTTTCAATGAGTTTAGTTGATTGTGATCTGGAGGAGATTGTTAAAGATATTTGATGGCTTATGTGATCTTGAACAATTTGGACTTTGTTAGGTAGTTGTGATACTGAACCGAATTACACGGTGGATTATGAGATTTTAATTGGATTTAGTTAGGTGATTGTGCTTAAGATGATAATCAATTTTTTTGGTGGATTATGATATTTTAGGTCTAGTAGATGAGCACGCCGATTACTATATTGGTGTATAAATAGAAATTTAATTTAGTAGTTAACAATTTGGATTTAGTTAGGTGATTGTGATCTTTTCAGCAATTTATACGGTGGATTATGAAGTTTTGGTTGGATTTAGTTAGGTGATTGGGATCTTGACGAGCTAGTAAAAGATGTTCCGTAGATTATGTGAATTTAGGTCTAGTAGGTGAGCATATTGGTTATTTTATTGATGGATAAATAACTTTTAATAAACTTGGAAAAAATTAAATTTGTTTAGGCAATCGTGATCTTGAACCAAATTTTGTGATGGATTATGAGATTTTTGATGGATTAGTTAGTTGATTGTGATCTTGAGGATATAGTCAAAGATGTTCGAAGTATTAATTAATCTTGTACAATTTGGATTTAGTTTGGTGATTGTGTGCTCATCAGTAAGAGCAACACGAGCAAGAAGATCCTGGATATACTTCTCTTAGGAAATAAAGAAGCCATTAGAGGTATAAAAAATCTCAATCTCAAGGAAGTAGCGTCTTTTTTAGTGAACATGGAGCAATTTGGAATTAGTTAGGCGATTGTGATCTTGAACAGATTTCATAGTGAATTACAAGATTTTTCAATGAGTTTAGTTTATTGTGATCTGGAGGAGATTGTTAAAGATATTTGATGGTTTATGTGATCTTGAACAATTTGGACTTAGTTAGGTAGTTGTGATACTGAACCGAATTACACGGTGGATTATGAGATTTTAATTGGATTTAGTTAGGTGATTGTGCTTAAGATGATAATCAATTTTTTTGGTGGATTATGATATTTTAGGTCAAGTAGATGAGCACGGCGATTACTATATTGGTGAATAAATAGATATTTAATTTAGTTTGGAACAATTTGGATTTAGTTAGGTGATTGTGATCTTTTGAGCAATTTATACGGTGGATTATGAGGTTTTGGTTGGATTTAGTTAGGTGATTGGGATCTTGACGAGCTAGTAAAAGATGTTCGATAGACTATGTGAATTTAGGTCTAGTAGGTGAGCATGTTGGTTATTTTATTGATGGATAAATAACTTTTAATAAACTTGGAAAAATTGAATTTGTTTAGGCAATCATGATCTTGAACCAAATTTTGTGATGGATTATGAGATTTTTGATGGATTAGTTAGTTGATTGTGATCTTGAGGATATAGTCAAAGATGTTCGATGTATTAATTAATCTTGAACAATTTGGATTTAGTTTGGTGATTGTGTGCTCATTAGTAAGAGCAACACGAGCAAGAAGATCCTGGATATACTTCTCTTAGGAAATAAAGAAGCCATTAGAGGTATAAAAAATCTCAATCTCAAGGAAGTAGCGTCTTTTTTAGTAAACATGGAGCAATTTGGAATTAGTTAGGCGATTGTGATCTTGAACAAATTTCATAGTGAATTACGAGATTTTTCAATGAGTTTAGTTGATTGTGATCTGGAGGAGATAGTTAAAGATATTTGATGGTTTATGTGATCTTGAACAATTTGGATTTAGTTAGGTAGTTGTGATACTGAACCGAATTACACGGTGGATTATGAGATTTTAATTGGATTTAGTTAGGTGATTGTGCTTAAGATGATAGTTATTTTTTGGTGGATTATGAGATTTTAGGTCTAGTAGATGAGCACGGTGATTACTATATTGGTGAATAAATAGATATTTAATTTAGTTTGGAACAATTTGGATTTAGTTAGGTGATTGTGATCTTTTGAGCAATTTATACGGTGGATTATGAAGTTTTGGTTGGATTTAGTTAGGTGATTGGGATCTTGACGAGCTAGTAAAAGATGTTTGGTAGATTATGTGAATTTAGGTCTAGTAGGTGAGCATGTTGGTTATTTTATTGATGGATAAATAACTTTTAATAAACTTGGAAAAAATTGAATTTGTTTAGGCAATCATTATCTTGAACCAAATTTTGTGATGGATTATGAGATTTTTGATGGATTAGTTAGTTGATTGTGATCTTGAGGATATAGTCAAAGATGTTCGAAGTATTAATTAATCTTGAACAATTTGGATTTAGTTTGGTGATTGTGTGCTCATCAGTAAGAGCAACACGAGCAAGAAGATCCTGGATATACTTCTCTTAGGAAATAAAGAAGCCATTAGAGGTATAAAAAATCTCAATCTCAAGGAAGTAGCGTCTTTTTTAGTGAACATGGAGCAATTTGGAATTAGTTAGGCGATTGTGATCTTGAACAAATTTCATAGTGAATTACGAGATTTTTCAATGAGTTTAGTTGATTGTGATCTGGAGGAGATTGTTAAAGATATTTGATGGTTTATGTGATCTTGAACAATTTGGACTTAGTTAGGTAGTTGTGATACTGAACCGAATTACACGGTGGATTATGAGATTTTAATTGGATTTAGTTAGGTGATTGTGCTTAAGATGATAATCAATTTTTTTGGTGGATTATGATATTTTAGGTCTAGTAGATGAGCACGACGATTACTATATTGGTGAATAAATAGATATTTAATTTAGTTTGGAACAATTTGGATTTAGTTAGGTGATTGTGATCTTTTGAGCAATTTATACGGTGGATTATGAGGTTTTGGTTGGATTTAGTTAGGTGATTGGGATCTTGACGAGCTAGTAAAAGATGTTCGATAGACTATGTGAATTTAGGTCTAGTAGGTGAGCATGTTGGTTATTTTATTGATGGATAAATAAGTTTTAATAAACTTGGAAAAATTGAATTTGTTTAGGCAATCGTGATCTTGAACCAAATTTTGTGATGGATTATGAGATTTTTGATGGATTAGTTAGTTGATTGTGATCTTGAGGATATAGTCAAAGATGTTCGAAGTATTAATTAATCTTGAACAATTTGGATTTAGTTTGGTGATTGTGTGCTCATAAGTAAGAGCAACACGAGCAAGAAGATCCTGGATATACTTCTCTTCGGAAATAAAGAAGCCATTAGAGGTATAAAAAATCTCAATCTCAAGGAAGTAGCGTCTTTTTTAGTGAACATGGAGCAATTTGGAATTAGTTAGGCGATTGTGATCTTGAACAAATTTCATAGTGAATTACAAGATTTTTCAATGAGTTTAGTTGATTGTGATCTGGAGGAGATTGTTAAAGATATTTGATGGCTTATGTGATCTTGAACAATTTGGACTTTGTTAGGTAGTTGTGATACTGAACCGAATTACACGGTGGATTATGAGATTTTAATTGGATTTAGTTAGGTGATTGTGCTTAAGATGATAATCAATTTTTTTGGTGGATTATGATATTTTAGGTCTAGTAGATGAGCACGGCGATTACTATATTGGTCTATAAATAGAAATTTAATTTAGTTTGGAACAATTTGGATTTAGTTAGGTGATTGTGATCTTTTCAGCAATTTATACGGTGGATTATGAAGTTTTGGTTGGATTTAGTTAGGTGATTGGGATCTTGACGAGCTAGTAAAAGATGTTCGGTAGATTATGTGAATTTAGGTCTAGTAGGTGAGCATATTGGTTATTTTATTGATGGATAAATAACTTCTAATAAACTTGGAAAAAATTAAACTTGTTTAGGCAATCGTGATCTTGAACCAAATTTTGTGATGGATTATGAGATTTTTGATGGATTAGTTAGTTGATTGTGATCTTGAGGATATAGTCAAAGATGTTCGAAGTATTAATTAATCTTGAACAATTTGGATTTAGTTTGGTGATTGTGTGCTCATCAGTAAGAGCAACACGAGCAAGAAGATCCTGGATATACTTCTCTTAGGAAATAAAGAAGCCATTAGAGGTATAAAAAATCTCAATCTCAAGGAAGTAGCGTCTTTTTTAGTAAACATGGAGCAATTTGGAATTAGTTAGGCGATTGTGATCTTGAACAAATTTCATAGTGAATTACGAGATTTTTCAATGAGTTTAGTTGATTGTGATCTGGAGGAGATAGTTAAAGATATTTGATGGTTTATGTGATCTTGAACAATTTGGATTTAGTTAGGTAGTTGTGATACTGAACTGAATTACACGGTGGATTATGAGATTTTAATTGGATTTAGTTAGGTGATTGTGCTTAAGATGATAGTTATTTTTTGGTGGATTATGAGATTTTAGGTCTAGTAGATGAGCACGGTGATTACTATATTGGTGAATAAATAGATATTTAATTTAGTTTGGAACAATTTGGATTTAGTTAGGTGATTGTGATCTTTTGAGCAATTTATACGGTGGATTATGAAGTTTTGGTTGGATTTAGTTAGGTGATTGGGATCTTGACGAGCTAGTAAAAGATGTTTGGTAGATTATGTGAATTTAGGTCTAGTAGGTGAGCATGTTGGTTATTTTATTGATGGATAAATAACTTTTAATAAACTTGAAAAAAATTGAATTTGTTTAGGCAATCGTTATCTTGAACCAAATTTTGTGATGGATTATGAGATTTTTGATGGATTAGTTAGTTGATTGTGATCTTGAGGATATAGTCAAAGATGTTCGAAGTATTAATTAATCTTGAACAATTTGGATTTAGTTTGGTGATTGTGTGCTCATCAGTAAGAGCAACACGAGCAAGAAGATCCTGGATATACTTTTCTTAGGAAATAAAGAAGCCATTAGAGGTATAAAAAATCTCAATCTCAAGGAAGTAGCGTCTTTTTTAGTGAACATGGAGCAATTTGGAATTAGTTAGGCGATTGTGATCTTGAACAAATTTCATAGTGAATTACGAGATTTTTCAATGAGTTTAGTTGATTGTGATCTGGAGGAGATTGTTAAAGATATTTGATGGTTTATGTGATCTTGAACAATTTGGACTTAGTTAGGTAGTTGTGATACTAAACCGAATTACACGGTGGATTATGAGATTTTAATTGGATTTAGTTAGGTGATTGTGCTTAAGATGATAATCAATTTTTTTGGTGGATTATGATATTTTAGGTCAAGTAGATGAGCACGGCGATTACTATATTGGTGAATAAATAGATATTTAATTTAGTTTGGAACAATTTGTATTTAGTTAGGTGATTGTGATCTTTTGAGCAATTTATACGGTGGATTATGAGGTTTTGGTTGGATTTAGTTAGGTGATTGGGATCTTGACGAGCTAGTAAAAGATGTTCGATAGACTATGTGAATTTAGGTCTAGTAGGTGAGCATGTTGGTTATTTTATTGATGGATAAATAACTTTTAATAAACTTGGAAAAATTGAATTTGTTTAGGCAATCATGATCTTGAACCAAATTTTGTGATGGATTATGAGATTTTTGATGGATTAGTTAGTTGATTGTGATCTTGAGGATATAGTCAAAGATGTTCGATGTATTAATTAATCTTGAACAATTTGGATTTAGTTTGATGATTGTGTGCTCATTAGTAAGAGCAACACGAGCAAGAAGATCCTGGATATACTTCTCTTAGGAAATAAAGAAGCCATTAGAGGTATAAAAAATCTCAATCTCAAGGAAGTAGCGTCTTTTTTAGTAAACATGGAGCAATTTGGAATTAGTTAGGCGATTGTGATCTTGAACAAATTTCATAGTGAATTACGAGATTTTTCAATGAGTTTAGTTGATTGTGATCTGGAGGAGATAGTTAAAGATATTTGATGGTTTATGTGATCTTGAACAATTTGGATTTAGTTAGGTAGTTGTGATACTGAACCGAATTACACGGTGGATTATGAGATTTTAATTGGATTTAGTTAGGTGATTGTGCTTAAGATGATAGTTATTTTTTGGTGGATTATGAGATTTTAGGTCTAGTAGATGAGCACGGTGATTACTATATTGGTGAATAAATAGATATTTAATTTAGTTTGGAACAATTTGGATTTAGTTAGGTGATTGTGATCTTTTGAGCAATTTATACGGTGGATTATGAAGTTTT